>NC_057808.1:157645644-157788394 GCF_018294505.1 Triticum aestivum | reverse complement strand
ACCAACCGAGTGGAGACGCGCGGAGCGGCGGAGTGGTGATGAGGTGACCAACAGAGGGGCGACGCGCGGAGCGGCCGAGTGATGATGACGTGACCAACCGAGTGGCGACGCGCGGAGCGGCGGAGTGGTGATGAGGTGACCAACGGAGAGGCGACGCGCGGAGCGGCCGAGTGGTGATCAGGTGACCAACCGAGAGGCGACGAGCGGAGCGGCCGAGTGGTGATGAGGTGACCAACCGAGAGGCGACACGCGGAGCGGCCGAGTGGTGATGAGGTGACCAACCAAGAGGCGACGCCCGGAGTGGCCGAGTGGTTTGAGGACCGCGTTTATGTGCCAAATGATCCGGAGATCAGGAAGTTGATTTTGCAAGAAGCCCATGATTCACCATACTCGATACACCCAGGGAATACCAAGATGTATTTGGATTTGAAAAATACTTTCTGGTGGACCGGAATGAAGAAGGATATTGTAGAGTATGTAGCAGTTTGTGATGTATGTCAGAGAGTGAAGGCAGAGCATCAGAAGCCAGCAGGATTGCTACAACCATTGCCAATACCCAAATGGAAGTGGGATAAAATAGGCATGGATTTTATCACAGGATTACCCAGGACTCGTTCAGGGTATGACTCAATATGGGTTGTAGTCGACCGATTGACGAAAGTGGCTCATTTCATTCCAGTGAAGACCACTTACACCAGTGCTAAGTTGGCCAAGATCTACATGACCAGGATCGTATGTTTGCATGGAGTTCCAAGGACCATTGTATCAGACAGAGGAACCCAATGTACCTCGAAGTTTTGGAAGCAGTTACATGAAACATTGGGAACCAGGCTGGAATTTAGTACAGCTTTCCACCCACAGACAGATGGACAGACCGAGAGAGTCAACCAGATTTTGGAGGACATGTTGAGAGCATGTGCACTAGATTACGGATCCAGTTGGGACGACAATTTGCCATATGCGGAGTTTTCTCATAACAACAGTTATCAGACCAGTTTGAAGATGGCCCCTTTCGAAGCTTTGTACGGAAGGAGGTGTAGAACACCGTTGTTATGGGACGAAGTTGGAGACCGTCAGTTGTTTGGACCAGATTTGATTAAGGAGTATGAACAGAAAGTGAGGTTGATTCGCGATAGGCTCAAGGTAGCCAGTCCAGGCAGAAGAGTTATGCTGATTCTAAACGAAAGGAGACAGTTCACGAAGTCGGAGACAGAGTGTATCTTCGAGTATCACCACTTCGAGGAGTGAAGCGCTTTGGAGTTAAGGGAAAGTTAGCGCCCCGTTTTATCGGACCATACAGAGTGTTGGAATGTATGGGAGAGGTTGCTTACAAGTTGGAATTGCCCGAAGGATTGTCTGGAGTACATCATGTATTTCATGTTTCTCAGTTGAAGAAGTGCCACGCAGAAATGGCTGAGATACCGCTGAGAGATACTGTGCCACTGGAAGCGATTCAGCTGGAGAGTGATGTGACCTATGAGGAGAAACCAGTTAAGATTCTTGAGTATGCCAGCCGAGTTACCCGCAGCAAGGTTATCATGTTTTGCAAAGTCCAGTGGAGTCACCACACGGAGGATGAAGCCACCTGGGAGCGAGAGGAAGATCTACGGAAAGACCACTCCCACCTGTTTTCTTGCCAACCCGAATCTCGAGGGCGAGATTCATCTTAAGGGGGGTAGGTTTGTAACATCCCAAATTTTCAATTTGGTATGTTATACATAGATCATCTTTGCATATCATGTTTTATTGCATTTTGACAAATCCTCGATAAATCCTAAGCAACTCAAGGACCCTCGGAGAGAGTTAGGGATTTTTCTCGAATTTTCATATTTGATTTTCATCAAATAATAAGACGAGGATTTTGGTTTTAATTATTTTCTCTCCGGAAAAATATTTCATTTTAAAAATAAACGAGAGGAGAAAATATGACTTCTCCAAAACAATTGAAATACTGGAGGAAAAATGTTAAAACCATTTATTGGAATTTATTTGCAATTTTTATTGCATTAAAAATATTGCATGTTTTCAAAATATTTATTTTGATTTAAAAAATGTTCACCCTATTCTAGATTTTCTAACTAGACGGGGAAAATTTATTTTATATTTTTCTGACTTTTATTTATTTTCTACGAATTATTTTCCGTGGAACGTTTTTTTTAAACTGCGCGCGCGCCCGCGCTAGGCCAAGCCCAGCCGCGCCAGGCCGCCGGCCCGCCCGCCTTGCCCGCCTCGCCGCCGCCGGACCGAGCCCGAGCCGCCGCCGAGCCGCCGCCGTTCGCCGCCGCCGAGCCGCCCCTCGCACCCCGCACCCCCGCCGCACCCCGCGCCCTCGCCGCCCCTCGCCCCGAGCCGCCGGAGCCCCGACGAGGTACTTCCCCGTTCGTTTTGCCGGTTTTCTAAAAAAAACCCTTTCGTTTTAAAAAAACCCTATATCAGTTTTTTTCGGTTTTATTATTTTGCGAGCGTTCACTGAACCGTTCGTTTTAACGAACGCGTTCGTCGGTTTTTCTCTGGTAACGAACGTCCGTTCTTTAACCGTTCGTCCGTTTTTCTTTTTCGTCGGATTTTTCTGCGATTATCTCAGATTCGATTTCTGATCGAATCTTCGTTTCTGTTTAACTTCTCGCTCGTTTATCGGAATCAGGCGATTCAAGCGCCTAGAGTTTTGTCTCGAAATTCTCTTTTCGTTTGACCTACTCAAACAAGTTTTTGCTACAGTAAAATTTGACCTAGATCCAGATTAGTAAACGAAGCTTCTTTCTTTCGCCGTTTGACTTTCGTTGCTTCTTTCGAGTTGATTCTTTTTGCAAACCGGAGTTCTTAGGTTGAACTTTCTGGTTGGATCTTTCATTCGAGTTTTACCTGTGCATTAGATGAGTACTGATTGTATGCTTGTTTGTTTGCGATAGAGTACCCGGAGTGTGCCGCTTGTTACTTCGAATCGCTAGGTTTTGCGGATCATCAGCAAGGCAAGTAACACTTTGATCATACTTTTCATACCTAGTTTTATTGCATTAGATCTATTCCTCAAACAATTGCATGATTAGGATCTGATTAAATTGTGGGAACTGGGAAGTAGTTGAGGTAGTACCTATTACCTGTTTTCTATTCAAACCCTTGGGAGTTACTTCTACGTTGCTATTATTATTGCCATGCTATGCTCATAGACGTGGATCTGGGTTTGAGAGATATTCATGACAGATGTGAGATGTTTATTAATGGTTCAACTTAAGGTGGCAACTAAAACTCACATCTGGGTGGATTGAGGCACCTGGAGAACCCAGTGTTGTCTGATTTTATAAGGTCCGCCACCCAGGCTCAAAGGGATCATAAGATTATTCATGCTAGAAACTTCCGTGTGCAGCCACAAGCTATTATGGGCTCTAGCATAGTTGAGTAGGTTACAAGATCTCTTGAAGAGGTGGGCTAGCAGATGTAGGGGAAAGTAGGTGTACCGGTCCATCCAGAGTAAAGAGTGATTGTTTCTGAAAGACCGTGTCTCGGTCATCCGTTTCTCAAACATCATGTAGTGCGAGAATCAAGCGGAGGCGATCGAGTCTTGTGGGGAAAAGTGCGCAAACCTCTGCATAGTGTACAAACTAATCATGGTTAGTCGTGTCCCCGGTTATGGACAACTTGAGTATCTAGTACCTGGATTATCATTTGAATCTCATCACTATGTTACTTTTAATTAATTTTGTTGGGTTAATGATGACACTTAATTGGGATTGAGTTGGAGGTACCTTCTCAATGTTTAACAACCACCATGATAGTTAAATAAAATTTA
This sequence comes from Triticum aestivum, assembly GCF_018294505.1. NCBI lineage: Eukaryota > Viridiplantae > Streptophyta > Magnoliopsida > Poales > Poaceae > Triticum > Triticum aestivum. The sequence goes on along the minus strand of NC_057808.1, from coordinate 157,784,607 downwards.
TTCCTTTGCAGTAGGGAAAAATTGGCTTTTCGCAAAACTGTAACCATAGAGCTTTCCACCAGCCATATATGCATGTAGTATAGCATTATTATTGTTCATTATTCTCTATGTGTTACATTGCCAGCATATTCTATGTGCTGACCCGTTCTCGGGCTGCAAAGTTTCATGTTGCAGACTTTTCAGACGACGAGTAAGGTGCCTTAGGTCGTGGTCTTATACTCAGTGATGCCGCTGGAGTTGATGGACTCACTTATCTTCCAAGTCTTCCGCTGTTATCGTTATTCGATGGCCTTAAGCCATGGTTATCATACTTATTCTCTTTGGAGATATTCGATGTAATAAGTGTGTGATTGCTACTCTGTTATAAATCCTCCATTTGTACTGTGCGTGTCAGCATTACTGATCCAGGGATGACACCGGTGCACAGCAACACAGACCATTTGAGGTCTGGTCGCTACACAGAGGCCGGCGACGGGCGATGGCGAGGCGGCGGACTTGGCGCGTTCTCCGGCGAGGGCGACACAGCTTGAGGCGGGGAAGACCCACAACGGGACGGAGCCGGCGGATCCGATGCGGAGGGGCGCCACTGGATCAGCGGCACACAGTGATGCAGAGCAGCGATAGAACTTGGCGCGGCTTCAGCGGGGGGGAGCAGGCTGGGCTCGGGCAGGAGAAGCTTCAGGGCGGCGGCTCTATTACAGAGGAGACAGAGGGAGTCTGATGAGAGAGATCAATAGGAAGGAGGTGATGGAGGAGAGGTGCGGCAACCTGCTGGTGGTGGGGAGCTCCGGCGACGACGAACCGCAGAAGGCGGACCTTGGAGCGCTGGTGCTCAAGGCGAGGGGCATCTCCTCGAGGAGGAGGAAGAAGCAGGGCACGGCGGTGGTCCTGGAGGTCGCCGTCGAGGCGGCTGGCCGCGCGAGAACACAAGGCCGAGCGCTCCTGCTCGGGGCCTCGGTCAGCAGCTTGGAGGGATCGAGGGGAGGAGTGGAGTGCTTCGTGGAGGAGAAGGTGGATCTGGTTGAGTGGCGGGGAAAAACAAGGAAGGTGTTGGCAGGATCGATTGGGTGGATCGGGCAAGATCCCGAGGAAGGGGGGGACCAGGTGGAGCTAGTGGCGGCGCGATGGGAAAGGATGGATGGGACAACGCTAGGGTTAGACTATATATATAGGTAGGGGATTAGGGTAGGGTTAATTCGGGCCGTCCGATCGTAATCGGGCGGTCGAGAATTAATGGGTTAGGGAGTCTAAATAAGAAAATGGAGATGTTTTGTAGATGTTTGGGGATGATCTGGACCCAACAGTAACGACTGAGTGGGTCGGGTTCGGGTAAGTTTCAGACGCGCTCGAGAGGGGAAATTTGTGCACTATGCGGTGAGGCTAGGCGGTCAGACAAGAGGGGCTCAAAAAACCCGATTGGTCTCGGAACGATAAATGATGGCAAGGCGGGACGCGGCAACTACGAACGAATGCACGCTTTAAAACATGACAGAAACGGGGTGCCGATGCGATGCAAATGATGACATGATGAATGCAACAAACAAATAAATAACAGAGCTGACACGCAAAACATGGGAGGCATCTGGAGCGCCGGTCTTGGGGCGTCACAACTCTCCTCCACTTACAAGAGATCTCCACCCGAGATCTAAGGATTGCACCGGAGAGAAGCGGAAGAGGAATAGGTAAAACAAAGTTGCTTCTTTGGCCAACGAGTGAAACCACAAACCTTGAGAGGTTGGACAACTTGAAAGAAAGAATACAACGGAGATGAACGAAGTTGAAAACACTCCGTTAGAAAAGAGGAACACGGAACATTACGAGAACCTTGTCAGTTGAAAGACATAAGAAAAGGGTTACAATGGACAAGAAGTACATGCAAGCACTCCGGTTGAAACGAGATATACAAGGAACGATAAAGATCAATTACGACAACACTCCGGTTGGAAATGGAAGGCATAGAATATGAACTTGGCAAAATGAAAGCACTTAGATGAGACTCCGGTTAGAAGAGGAATGATAGACACAACACTCCGGTTAAAACAAGTTAGAGAAGGAATAAGAACGATATAATTTGGACAGCACTCCGACTGTAAATGGAAGGAATTGAACATGAACTTGACAAGATGAGAGGATACTTCATGAAATCAATAACACACTGCCTCCGGAACTATTGAAAAATGGCACAAGTGGTAAGAAAGATTTCAGACCGCACTCGGGTTGAGGAAGGAGGCAAAACTTGATAAGATGAGAGAGCTCGAATGAAAACACGACACTCCGGTTAAATGGATAAGCAAGGAGAAGAACACGATCTCCAAAATGATATGATGGGCGAATATAACAACATCCCAAAGCCTCTGGAATGAAAGGATAGAAGCTAGATTGTTGTAAAGAAAGAAGGGAGAAACAACTGACAGTTTCTATCACACCTGAATTTGAAAAGCATCCTTACAAAGAAGAGTTGAACGGAGTTGTTGGAAAACCAACAACGAAAAGAATAAGCTTGTAGTGGGCTTATGGAAACATCTCAACATTATGAGGTGAAAAACGGCCACTAAAGGAAGCCATTGGTTTGAGTGAGAGCACCAAGGCGATGAAAAACTTCTTTCACCAAGAGGATAGGAGAAAACTTGGATGATTCATAAGCACCATAATAGCAACATTCCTTAGGGAAGGCTTTAGGTGAAACATGACACAAGATAAATCCAACGAAGACATTGGTGGATTTAAAATATCTCATTCTTGACAACATGTGAATCATGAAACGCGAACTCAAATTGTCAAGAATGACATAACACCACCTCAAATGATAAGGTAGAACGAATTGCACTTTAGAATGCAAGATGAAGAATGTTTGGACTCCACAAAACAAAACATGTGTTGAACACCATGTTTATTTTAGAGTATAGCTTGGCGGATCTTAACTCTGAGAAAAATCTTGAAGAACAATTGAAGAATGAAAAGAATCCTTGACGAACCACCATGTAGAGCCTCCATGAAGAACTCCAGTAATGAAAGGATGATAAAAAGAAAGAGAAGTTGAAAACACAAGGTGAAGCCTTGCGATGATTTAGATGGAGCTCCGCGACGAGATAATGCGGAAAACTTGGAACTCCGGAAAAGAAAAGATGAAGCATCTCGAACCGAGAAATGTGACATGATGAATAACTCTGGAAAGAAGAAACTGGATCACTTGGATGAAACAAGAACACGAATTATGTTATGCGTATCCTTCACCAATTTAAATTGATGACAAGCAACGGATTTGGCATACTACTTATTCTCGTAGAAAGGATTAAGAGAGATATAGCATAAACTTGGGAAGGTCTTGATGGAACCACCGGTGGGATTTGGAAACAACAAATGAATTGATATGATAACGAAGGAAGAGAAATCTTGAACAAACCACCGTAAGAATTAAAAAACGAACAAAGAAAAGATAGCGAAACACCGGGAAGAATTAGAAAAAGCACGAAGATACTTGAGAGAATTGAGATACATGAGAAGGAATAGATCACGAGCTGACTAGGGAATACTTGAATGATGCACCGGTAAGATTTGGAGAACGAGAGCTGAAAGCTGGAATGAATAATTATGAGATGATGGGCTTCGGAGAATCAAACTGAAAGACTCTTGAATTGCTCCGGATGGGTGAAAAGAATTCTCGCAATCGAAAACAATTATGAGAGGATGGCATCAAGCTAGAACCATGAATCCTCAGGAGAATGGACATGATTTAAGGGAAACTCTCCTTCGGTCTTCAAAATCCGAGAATGACGACGAGAAACCACCATGAATTGTTGAGATACTTCGGGATGAAAATCAGAAAGGTTGAACCAACGATGAAAAGAATTTGACTGGTGATAATTCATTCTTACGTCAAACTTGGGGAAGAATTTGAGAGTAACTCCAGAAAACTTAGAAGAGTCAGGTAAGATCCTGGGAAAAGACCTGTGGGTTAGGGCCCACTCAAAAGATACACCGTTGAACGATTCAAAAGAGAGATTGCGCCGGTTGAATTAAATGGCTTGAATGAGATAACAACCTCGAGATAGCTTGAACGGATCTTGAATGAAAAGACGAGCCTTCTGAGATATCTTCAGCACTCCGGAACAATTGAATAGCGAGAGGTGAATGATTAATTGGTGCACCGGAATGGGAAAACATTGTGAAAGAGGAAAAGGGATAAGATCAACACCGAAATCTTGAATTAAATCCACCGGAGAAGAAAATTAGAATGGAACAATGATAAAGTTGAAGCTTCCTTAGCGTCTTCATGAGAAATCACCGGATAAAACATTAAAGGAAAAAGAATGAAGAAACTTCACTCAATAAAATGGATACATGGTTAAGAAATCTGAGTCCTTGAAGAAAAAGGGTGGGAGGGCGGGAAAAAAAGACAACTTGGGACATATGAAGCAAACACCGTTGCAAAGAACTGAGAATTGATCTCGTGAATGTTGAAATGATCGGATCCACTTGAAAAAGAGCACGTCGGTTGGAAAAGAATTTGCATGACAATCTCGATGATCAAGAAGGATTGGTATTCACATACAAGTATGAGAACACCGCTTAGGAAAGATATGGAATCAACACTTGACTTTGAAGCAACTCGAATACCACAAACCAAAACAAAACAAAGGATATGGCTCGCAGAATAAGCCGGAAACAAACATATGATAGATCCCATATCGTATCATGTGTGTGTTGGAAAGATATCCTACGGGATACTTGAATTCCCACTTATAAACTCCCGAAACTTTCTGGTTATGCAATCTGGTGTTGGGGATACAGGGGACGCAATATATCTCACCCAAACTAACAATACCTAGATCCAGCTGTATCCATCCGTCAACACATAACCAAGAAAACTCCGGAAATCGTGTACCTCAACCTTCGAAAAGCATCCGTTATATGAGTTATGGAAATACTGCTGAACTCCCGCCCCAGTACTGGGTGGCGTCGAGGTGATCTCACCAACAACTGCATAAAAGAGATTTTCAATGTCGGCGAAACTCAGGTATTCCAGAACTGCAACGATAAAATTGTGACGACAACACCTCGGAGCTCAACTCCCCGGGACACTGCCACAACCCCTAAATGTCAGGAGGCACCAAGAACAATGTTCTCGTCACAAAACCATCGGAACGATTCCAAGATACCCGCGTAATCCTAAAAAAATATTTAGTGAAATTTGAGGAGAGGAAAGTCAAAACATCTACGCCAGGAGGCCTCACCAGAGCGACGAAGGGACTGAGGAGTAAAAAGAATCCTACTCTCCGATATATATATAATCCTAAGACTCAAAACAGTTTGTTCTAGACTCAACAACGTCAGCAATTCGATCAAGCAGGGGGCTCCTAAGTCGGGGATGGCTCTGATTACCAACTTGTAACACCCACGATGCGGCTATATCTCTCACGTGTCGAGGCACGACTTAGAGGCATAACCGCATTGTAGGTTTTGTCGCAAGAATGGTCATCTTCACACAATCCCATGTAATGAACAAGAATGGGATAAAGAGGGTTGGCTTACAATCGCCACTTCACACAATACATAAATTAAACATACGTCATTCAGAGTACAATCAAGATCCGGCTACGGAACCAAAATAAAAGAAGACAACCCCAAATGCTAGATCCCCGATCGTCCCAACTGGGCTCCACTACTGATCATCAGGAAACGAAACATAGTAACGACCCAGGTCCTCGTCGAACTCCCACTTGAGTTCGGTTGCGTCACCTGCACTGGTATGCTCGGCACCTGCAACTGTTTTGGTAGAATCTGTGAGTCACGAGGACTCAGCAATCTCACACCCGCGAGATCAAGACTATTTAAGCTTATGGGTAGGAAAGGGGGTAATGTGGTGGAGCTGCAGCAAGCACTAAGCATATATGGTGGCTAACATACGCAAATAAGAGCGAGAAGAGAAGCAACGGAACGGTCGAGAAGATAGAAGTGATCAAGAAGTGATCCTGAAACTACTTACGTTCAAGCATAACACAAGACCGTTTTCACTTCCCGGACTCCGCCGAAAAGAGACCATCACGGCTACACACGCGGTTGATGCATTTTAATTAAGTCAAGTGTCAAGTTCTCTACAACCGAATATTAACAAATTCCCATCTGCCACATAACCACGGGCATGGCTCTCGAAAGTTTATACCCTGTAGGGGTGTCCCAACTTAGCCCATCACAAGCTCTCACGGTCAACGAAGGATATTCCTTCTCCCGGGAAGACCCGATCAGGCTCGGAATCCCGGTTACAAGATGTTTCGACAATGGTAAAACAAGACCAGCAAAGCCACCCGGATGTGCCGACAAATCCCGATAGGAGCTGCACATATCTCGTTCTCAGGGCACACCGGATGAGACATCCTACGAGTAAAACCAACCCTCAAGTTTCCCCAAGGTGGCCTCGCAGTCTGCTCGGTCCGGACCAGCACTCAGAGGAGCACTGGCCCGGGGGGGTTTAAATAAAGATGACCCCTGAGTCTGCAGAACCCAAGGGAAAAGGGGATAGGTGGTAGCAAATGGTAAAACCAAGGTTGGGACTTGCTGGAGGAGTTTTACTCAAAGCGAACTGTCAAGGGGGTCCCATAAATCCCCAACCGCGTAAGGAACGCAAAATCAAGGAACATAACACCGGTATGACGGAAACTAGGGCGGCAAGAGTGGAACAAAACACCAGGCATAAGGCCGAGCCTTCCACCCTTTACCAAGTATATAGATGCATTAATTAAATAAGAGATATTGTGATATCCCAACATATCCATGTTCCAACATGGAACAAACTTCATCTTCGCCTGCAACTAGCAACGCTATAAGAGGGGCTGAGCAAAAGCGGTAACATAGCCAAACAAGGGTTTGCTAGGAAAGGTGGGTTAGAGGCTTGACATGGCAATATGGGAGGCATGATATAGCAAGTGGTAGGTAGCGCGGCATAGCAATAGAGCGAACAACAAGCAAGCAAAGATAGCAGTGATATCGAGGGTATGGTCATCTTGCCTGAAATCCCGCAAGGAAAAGAACGAGTCCATGAAGAAGACAAACGTACGTAGTCGAGCGAATCCTCACAACTCCGGAATGAAACCGAAGCTAACGAGGGACGCAAACCGGAAAGAAGCAAGCAACATGGTAAACCAACAAGCATAAACATGGCATGATGCACAATCAAGTATGATGCATGTCCATTTAAATAAGGCATGGCATGGCAAAGTGCACAAACAATACTACAAATTAAGTGGAGCTCAATATGCAACGAGTTGCATATTGACAAAACACCACATACGATTATTTAGATCTCTCCCGGTTATGTACCCAACAGTATTAGATGTTCATTAACATGGCAAGAGGTGAGGCATAATAAAACTACCTATCTAGGCAAATTTAAATGAGGCCGGAACAACAAACAACAATTCCGGAAAATCCTCATGTGCATATTTTAGATTGGGTACTGTTCTGCCATAAACACAATTTTAATGTTGTTAAACGGCAAAATAAAGTTCACCCGTTAATCTATGCATTTTTCTACCCCATTTACATATAAAGTTTATCTAAATCCGAGCTACGGTTGTTTAGTTATGAAATAAATCATTTTAACATGGCATTTGTACAAAATTAAACAAACAGCAAGTGTAAGCATTTTAAACATGGATGAAAATTGCAAATTGTGAAAGTACATGAAATTCTAAGCATTTTACATATTTAAAACATTTTAATCCGATGCACGGTTTGTGATTTATTATATGCATGAACAACAAGGGGAAATCTGTAAATATGCAGTTTTCTGGATAATGCTAAATTCGCATAACTGAAAAAAAACAACTACGGGCCGAATCTGCACTTGGACCAACAGTGCACAGGGGGGTTCGGGCGGCTGCTCACATTGGGCTGAGGCCCAGGTCGATGGTGGCGGCTGAGGCAGATCTGGAGGGGAAGCAGGCTGGGCCTTGGAGCTGGCTGGCGACGCGGGGCCCACGTGGAAGGCTGGAGCGGTCAACGGGCGCAAGTGGGAGACGATGCAGCGGCTGCTGCTCGTTGCAGGGGAAGCAGAGGCCGACAACGGGCGATGGCGAGGCGGCGGACTTGGCGCGTTCTCCAGCGAGGGCGGCACAGCTTGAGGCGGGGAAGACCCAAAACGGGACGGAGCCGGCGGATCCGATGCAGAGGGGCGCTACTGGAACAGCGGCACGCAACGATGCAGAGCAGCGACAGAACTTGGCGTGGTTTCAGCGGGGGGGGGCTGGGCTCGGGCAGGAGAAGCTTCAGGGCGGCGGCTCTGTTACAGAGGAGACAGAGGGAGTCTGATGAGAGAAATCGATAGGAAGGAGGTGACGGAGGAGAGGTGCGGCAACCTGCTGGTGGTGGGGAGCTCTGGCTACGACGAACTACAGAAGGCGGACCTTGGAGCGCTGGTGCTCGAGGCGAGGGGCATCTCCTCGAGGAGGAGGAAGAAGCAGGGCGCGGCGGTGGTCCTGGAGGTCGCCGTCGAGGCGGCTGGCCGCGCGAGAACACGAGGCCGAGCGCTCCTGCTCGGGGCCTCGGTCAAGAGCTTGGAGGGATCGAGGGGAGGAGTGGAGTGCTTCGTGGAGGAGAAGGTGGATCTGGTTGAGTGGCTGGGGAAAAACAAGGAAGGTGTTGGCAGGATCGATTGGGTGGATCGGGCAAGATCCCGAGGAAGGGGGAGACCAGGTGGAGCTAGTGGCGGCGCGATGGGAAAGGATGGATGGGACAGGGCTAGGGTTAGACTATATATATAGGTAGGGGATTAGGGTAGGGTTATTCCGGTCCGTCTGATCATAATCGGGCGGTCGAGAATTAATGGGTTGGGAGTCTAAATAAGAAAACGGAGATGATTTATAGATGTTTGTGGATGATCCAGACCCAACAGTAACGACTGAGTGGGTCGGGTTCGGGGAAGTTTCAGACGCGCTCGAGAGGGGAAATTTGTGCACTGTGCGGTGAGGCTAGGCGGTCAGACAAGAGGGGCTCGAAAAACCCGGTTGGTCTCGGAACGATAAACGAAGGCAAGGGGGGACGCGCAACTACGAACGAATGCAAGCTTTAAAACATGACGGCAACGGGGTGCCGATGCGATGCAAATGATGACATGATGAATGCAACAAACAAATAAATAACAGAGCTGACACGCAAAACATAGAAGGCATCTGGAGCACCGGTCTTGGGGCGTCACAGATAGTGACCTTCAACTTCGACTCGCATAACCCAATAACCCTCCACTTCCGCATTGCCTCCTCCCATAACCCATCATTCCACCACCGCTTTTTCCGCAATCACCATTTGACATTTGACATGTGAGATTTTGAGTTTGCGGTTTTTTTGGTTTCCTAAGGTGTTTTGGCTAATTAGGAATGGTTCGACATCGAGAACACCGCCACTCATCATCGCCACGAGGTCGTCATCGGCATTGACCACTTCATCATTATCCGTCCTTATGTACACTCGACAAACCATTGACGGTAACCTCGACAACACCGTTGTATATTCCCCTTGCAATTGCATTGATAACCCCTAGCCCATTTTGCGTTACTTGCCTATCGAGACTAGCCATTTGAGTATTGCCCGGCAATGTTACTTGTGCACATTAGTGATCATCGATCCACCCTTCCATTGTATACATACCATATCATATTGGTATCATCTTGGTCTCATATCATCCCTTGTGTCACAAGTTTGTTCCCGCAGATACACAATTGCTATCTTGGTTTGTGCATTTTGCATAAGTGGCCTTATAAAAAAATCTTTTAAGCAAAAAAGTGTGAACAAAGAGCTTGTAAGAAAGAGCCATAGTTGTATCATAGTGCATTACAATATATCATATGGTATCATACTTGATCATATTGGATCATGGTGTGAGAAACACCGGGAACCATACATATATAGCATATTTGGGATAGAAAGTTTATCTAGTTCGCATCTTATAGGTTGTGCACAAGTGTCAGAACCGCCTATTGAGCAGTCGCGCTAGCGTGTCTCTTGAGTTGTGCAACACGAGCGTTTTCGGTGGACTCCACATTTTGTGCTCATTCCTTGGTTGCACGACCCCATTTATCTATCCGTGTGTGGTTTTCCATGTGCCATATTGCTATTGGTTTACTTATTTCACTTGTGAATTTGTGAATCTCTTTCAACATTATTGACTCTTGCTAACATTTTGCATCAAATTTTTGTGCCACTATCCTCACCAAGCTACTCCATAAGCTTTACTTGATAGGTGTGAGTGAACAAGTCCGGTACCAATTCCACTATTCTTACATTTCACATTCAGTGAAACGGGATACATCCTCAAATTTGGGAAAAGGTAACTTGGTATTGTTTATCTCATTTCCTACTCACCTCTACTCGAGCCTTGTGATGGATAGGCAAAGCACACCCCCTCCAGCCTACAACAACAACAACAACAACAACGAGTTCGATGCCACGAACAACTTGGACGCCAAGATGGATGCTCAAATGGAGGAGATCAAAGCCCTCATCAAGTCCTACAAGCGATCTTCCTCATCTTTGAGAAGATGCTCAAGTGCACATGCTTCCGAGCTACCATCTCTGGCAAGATCACATCGGCATCGACGCCATCACCAACGAGAACGTGAAGGTCAAGAGCTCAACACCAACGAACGATCAACGACTTCACCATCTCCCTTGGCATCTTTTCCAAGAGACTTCAAGGCCTCTTCCCCTACGTACATACGACATCTTCGCCAACAATCACCCCAAGATTATGCTCAAGAGAAGCTCCCCAAGCTCAACTCTGCGACTTCCATGAGCTACTACGACCTCGACACCGACCACAAGATTCCTTTCTATGGGACTCAAGAACCCGAGGAGTATCTCAACTGCAAGCGCCTAATGGACGACTACCTCAAGCTACATCAAGTTCCTCCCGAGGATCAAGTGAAGTGTGCCACAACGAACTTCCACGATTACGCATCGGCTTCACACACCTTCGGAAAACTATGACATGAGTTGGCCCAAGATGAAGAGAGCTATGCGGCGAGAGTTCGTGGCCCCAACCTACACGGAACAACTACGCCAATTGGAGAACACCATCCAAGGATCCAAGTCAGAAGATGATTGCCTTGCGACAAGCCATAGTGGATGAACCCATTTCGATGAAGTTCCACTTAATGATGGGATTGCACAACGACATCTCCAAGACGATCTTCCTCGAGAACTACAAGTCCCTCGACAACAACTACATTGGTTCTCTCAAGGCGGAACAAGAACTCATGAAGGCCAAGGCTTCTCCACCCAAAGCTCACTTCACGATGGCCAAGCTCCATGAGAACGAGCATGAGGATAGCACCACCAAGATGTCCAAGCCTGACGAGCTCCAAGACGATGCTCCCAAGTTTGACTTCACCGCCATCCCTCTTTGTGGCATTGATGATGCCGAGTCTACTTCAACTCTTTTTCAAGACGACGTGACGACGAGTACGACTACACAGACCCTCAAGGAACATGCTGCGAGCGACATGGGGACGAGCAAGGATGATGTTTCCATCTTAGGAGGCGAGAGTGATGATGTGCCATCTTCGGACTTCATCCACGGCGATGGTGACAAGATGGTTGAGCATGCGATTTTCCCTTCGACCACGGCGACGTATGATGAATTGAGTGACTTGTGCCACCATATTGAGGATGAGAGTGACTTCACCACTAGCCCCATATATGATGTGTTGCCCCAATTCCCATGTGAGGAGAGCAACAACCCCCACCAGTTCAGTGAGATGAGTGACTCCACCATATGTGAGTTTGAGTACACCTATTTTGGGGGAGTGAGTGAACCACCACATAGAGAGAGTGAGATATTTGATAGGTCTCGTGAGGCCATTTGCATTTCTAATAGCTTGACTTCTACCTCTATTGATGAGGACATCAGTAACAAAGTTACACCCACAGCCCCTACTGATACATATACTGGACCAACTACTAGAGCTCACACACGCCAATTAAATTACTAGGTACTTTCGTTTCTTGGTAATGATTCTAATGTTCGTGATAATATGATGCTGCCTAAATTGGATAGATTTGTCTAGCTTACAAATGAAGGGCCTAGCTTGAAAAAAAAGAATGATCATTGGAGCAAGATCAAGCATGGAGATGATGGCATGCGCAAGGGGAACAAGAACAGAGTTACAAGTGATGATTTCAGGACTTTGAAGCCACCATAATGAGTGCATGAAGCCTTGGATGAAATATACAAGATGCCACTTCATAAATTTCGTCCAGAGGCTATTATAGGTGCTGCGTCACCTTATTATTGGGCCAGGCCCATGTAATTTCGAAATACTTTAGTATAGGCTGTTTTTAGAGTCCGTATGTGTGGGGAAACTAGAGTTAGGGTTGGTTTCAGACCCCTCCTCCAAGGGCCATGAAATGCCCCCTCTTCCTCCATATATACAGCCCTTAGGGCGTCGTTTAGGCCTTGGGTTTTGTTTAGATTAAAGTTCACCATAGCTGCAACTTCGCGTACTTCGTTTGTGTTCAACGACCAGACAAAGGCGTCACAGAACCCCACCTTGATCAATAAAGCTTTCCTCTTATATTCGCAATATCCAGATTGCAATCTTAGTTTCTTGCTTGTTCTTTGTTTGCCTGCAGGAAACAGACCTTCATGGTCCGGTTGATCATGCTCCGGCGTGGTCAATAACCTCTCGGAGTTGGTTTAGCGATTGCTAAGGCGCGACATCCTCGCACGTTCGTAGTCGGATCGTCAAAGTCGACTTCCTCCAAAACGATAGCCACCATCTCATCAAAAGACGGGACACCTTTGCCTCTATCAAGTGGTATCAGATTTCCAAGTTGCTCCGTGAGATTTTACAGTTTTTCCATAGTTTAGATCGAGTCTGTTCTTCATACCTACAGTCCACGAAAAAGCAAAAAAAAAAGGGTTAGTTCATCATATCCGAACCAGTCTGAGCCTTTGCATAGTCTTTTCAGTATTTTGCTTTGTTGAATTTGCGGTTGCATCGTCGTGTCAAGTTGCTGGTCTTAGCGTCTAGTTTCCCTTAGTGTTTTGAGTTCTGTTCACAAGTTGTCACGCTGCCGCCGAACCATCGTCATCGCTCGTGCCATCTACCACCACCTCTTATCTACCACCAATCCGTATCCATATACCACCACCAATCCGTATACATATACCACCACCGCTGCCATATCTTACCATCATATATCCACCACCAATCCGAGTTCTTCTCATATTAGGTTTGTTTTTGAGATTCATCTATTTTCCGATTCATGTTTCGTTGCGTGAGTAGATTTCGGAAAAAATAGGTCCCCGGGCAGTTTTTAGGCCAAAATTTCGGCGACCAAAAATATTTTTCCCTATCCTATTTTTAGGTCGCAGGAGCGTTTTGAGACACTTGCGATCATAGTGATTTTTTGTCGCACTTTTTTGTCGTCGCTGCCCTGATTTTCGAAAAAAAATTGTCAAAAAAAATTTCGTGCCTATCCTGTTAGTTTGACTTGGGAAGAGTTTTGAGACAGTCGCCATTATAGTGATTTTTCGCAAAAATACTAAAAGAGGAGCGCAAAAAAAAGAGCAAAAAAAATAAAATTTCAGAGTGTGCTTTTCCCTTGTTTACGTGTCATGCCGTGATTTTGTTCGTGTTCTAGGCTCGCGTCTCTGGTATGGTCTAGCCTAGGACCAGCGCGGTACCGTCGTTGAGCGTTTATTCAACTTTGCATCTCTGAATTGATTATTGCTGACCCGTTTTGCTACCATATTATAAGCTTTCCCAGCTCCACATACATCTACGTCATGCGTTTGACTCTCCCTCGTAATCACTCTATCCAAGCTTTGAGAGTTTTGACTACAACAATTGCCGATCACAACCTGCTGCTTGGTAAGAACTGGTAAGAATTTGAGATTTGCTTGACGGATTTGTGACGCCCCACCACCACCATTTTCTAGTAGTCTATAGGATCATATTCTTGTGTGTTTCTATTACTGCTAACCATGGCAGGATCACAAGTCGATGAGACTGACTGGGAGAACATGACGAATAAGGAGTTGCATGATAAATGTCAGCAGATGATGGCTGACCAGGTGCAAGATGTGCTGAACAATTTTGAAGAGGCCATGGATAAGATAACTCGCCTTGAGAAGACGTTTGAAACAAAGCTCGATAACAAATTTAATGAACTCCTTGCGCGTTTTCCACAACTACCACCGGCTGCACCTGTCGCACCTCTTCAACAACAATAACAACAACAACAACAACAACAACAACGACGACGACGACGACAACAACGACGACAACAACAACGACAACAACAACGACGACAACAACGACGACAACAACAACAACAACAACAACAACAACAACAACAACAACAACAACAACAACAACAACGACGACGACGACGACGACAACAACAACGACAACAACAACGACAACAACAACGACAGCAACAACGACGACAACCACAACAACAACAACAACAACAACAACCACAACAACAACAACAACAACAACAACAACAACAACAACAACAACAACAACAACAACAACAACAACAACAACAACAACAACAACAACAACAACAACGACGACGACGACGACGACGACAACAAGAACGACAACAAGAACGACAACAAAAACGACAACAACAACGACAACAACAACGACGACAACAACGACGACGACGACGACAACAACAACAACAACAACAACAACAACAACAACAACAACAACAACAACAACAACAACAACGACGACGACGACAACAACGACAACAACAACGACAACAACAACGACAACAACAACAACAACAACAACAACAACAACAACAACAACAACAACAACAACAACGACGACGACGACGACAACAACGACGACAACAACAACGACAACAACAACGACAACAACAACGACGACAACAACGACGACAACAACAACAACAACAACAACAACAACAACCACCACAACAACAACAACGACTACCTTCACGTCGTGAAATTGCCCTCCGCTGAGCGAGCCGTGACCCTCTTGAGCCTGGTCAAACTGGTGGTGCCGTTGTTGATACTTCTGTGGCTCCTACTGCTGATGAGGAGGAGGATGATTATGCGGGACATTACGAGGATGAGGTTGATCAAATCAGAACTATGTCCAACCACCAGGTCGTCCACATGCAAATAATCGCAATGGTAGGGCTATACCACCCCCTCAGGTATGAGATCATGACCATCTCCCTAAACTGAAATTTTCCACCATTTGAGGCTAGATACGTTCCTGATATATATCTTCCTTGGGAGTTAGAAACCGAACAACATTTTACATATTTAGAATATTCCGAGGAGAGACTTGTTGCTGTTGCACTTTGTGCTTTCACTAGTTTTGCTTGTGTGTGGTGGTCTGAACATCATAGATTATATCCGAATAATATTCCAACTACTCGGGCTGCTTTGAAAACTGCTATGCGTACTCGTTGGGTTCCACCATATTATCAACGTGAATTACTTCAAAAATTGCAGCGTTTAAGACAAGGAAATTTTTTTGTAGAGGAATATTACCAGGAATTACAAACTGGCATGATTAGATGTGGTATTGTTTAGGATAATGAGGCTATGCTTGCACGTTTTATGGGTGGCTTAAATAGAGAGATTCAGACAATTCTAGAGTATAAGGAGTATAATAATATCACTCATTTATTCCATCTTGCTTGCAAAGCTGAATGTGAAGTGCAGGATTGACAGGCATTGGCACAAACAAACTTTTCTGCAGGTCGACCTTCCTCATGGAGACCTCGTGCATCCTCTACTTCCACACATTCTACTGCATCGGCACCTCCATCAGCTGCCACCTCTGGTCGTGATACAAGAAAGCAGGCACAACCACCACTATCTGCCAAGAGCACCCCTGTCGGGCCTATACAAAGCTCTTCTTCTTCCATGGCATCAACAGGGCACACAAGTGATATTATTTGTCGTCGTTGTAAGGGAAGAGGTCATTATGCGAGAGAATGCAAATCTCAACGTGTGATGATTGCTACTGAGGATGGTGGGTATGAGTCCGCTAGTGACTATGATGACGAGACTTTGGCTCTTATTACACATGAAGAACACGGTGGAGATGATTCTGAACATGAGACGCAATATATGGCTCCTGAAGATGCTGACAGGTATGAATGTTTAGTTGCTCAACGTGTTTTGAGTGTGCAGGTTACACAAGCTGAGCAATATCAGAGGCATAATTTGTTCCATACAAAGGGAATTGTGAAGGAACGTTCTGTTCGCGTCATCATAGATGGAGGGAGCTGCAACAACTTGGCTAGCATGGAGATGGTGGAGAAGTTATCTCTCACCACAAGACCACATCCACATCCTTATTACATCCAATGGTTCAACAACAGCGGCAAGGTTAAGGTAACATGTACTCTTTGTGAGCATTTTAGTATCTCTACATATGCTGATTATGTTGATTGTGATGTGGTACCTATGCAAGCATGTTCCTTATTAGTTGGTAGACCATGGAAATTTGATAAAAATTCTGTACACCATGTAGAAACAATCTGTGTCCTTTGGTGCATGCTTAGGTCCCTTGCAAGAAACGGGAATGAATTTCAAACACCCTGCCACTGTCACTCGGCCGCAAACATTGAGATACCTGGTTTTTAAATTCTAGTAAATCCAAAACTCTTGTGAAATTCATGAAAATTGGAATGCTATCATGGAGCGGCATCAACATGCCATGGTAAAAAATTTGTCCCATTTGGGGCAGGTTTGGGCATAAGCTTCTCACAAACCAGAGCTTCAGACAACAAGCCTGATGTTTTCGGTAGGGAACGTGCCACCTTTGGGGACGAAACGATATCCGTTGCCTCTTATTGCTTTCAAAATTTTTCTAGTGTCAACATCGAACAAAAGGAGTGTTGTGTTATATTATGGAATTTTTCGGGGTTCGTTTGGACATTTTATACATTAACTGGGTTTTCTAGGCATTTTATGTGCATAATTCAAATTTGAACTACATGCACATGCTCCAGTGCATATAAATTGGTTGAAAATCAAAACTTTGTCCTTGGGTGCATGCTTAGGTCCCATGCAAGAAATGAGAATGCATTTCAAACACCCTGCCACCGTCACTCAGCCGCAAACATTGAGATACTTGGTTTTTAAATTCTAGTAAATCCTAAACTCGTCTGTAAGTCATGAAACTTGGCATGCTATCATGGAGCGGCACCAACATGCCGTGGTAATTTTTTGTCCCATTTGGGACAGGTTTGGGCATAAGCTTCTCACAAACCAGAGCTTCTCACAACAAGCCTGACGGTTTCAGTAGGGAACGTGCCACCTTTGGGGACGAAACAATATCCGTTGCCTCTTATTGCTTTCAAAATTTTCTAGTGTCAACATAGTACAACAAGAGTGTTGTGTTAAATTATGGAACTTTTTGGGGTTCGTTTGGACATTTTTATACATTAACTGGGTTTTCAAGGCATTTTGTGTGCATAATTAAAATTTGAATTACATGCACATGCTCCAGTGCATATCGATTGGTTGAAAAAATCAAATTTGTGTCCTTGGGTGCATGCTTAGGTCCCTTGCAAGAAACGGGAATGAATTTCAAACACCCTGCCACTGTCACTCGGCCGCAAACATTGAGATACCTGGTTTTTAAATTCTAGTAAATCCAAAACTCTTGTGAAATTCATGAAAATTGGCATGCTATCATGGAGCGGCATCAACATGCCATGGTAAAAAATTTGTCCCATTTGGGCAGGTTTGGGCATAAGCTTCTCACAAACCAGAGCTTCACACAACAAGCCTGATGTTTTCGGTAGGGAACGTGCCACCTTTGGGGACGAAACGATATCCGTTGCCTCTTATTGCTTTCAAAAATTTTCTAGTGTCAACATCGAACAACAGGAGTGTTGTGTTATATTATGGAATTTTTTGGGATTCGTTTGGACAATTTATACATTAACTGGGTTTTCTAGGCATTTTATGTGCATAATTCAAATTTGAACTACATGCACATGCTCCAGTCCATATAAATTGGTTGAAAAATCAAATCTTTGTCCTTGGGTGCATGCTTAGGTCCCATGCAAGAAACGGGAATGAATTTCGAACACCCTGCCACCGTCACTCGGCCGCAAACATTGAGATACTTGGTTTTTAAATTCTAGTAAATCCAAAACTCGTCTAAAATTCATGAAGCTTGGCATGCTACCATGGAGCGGCATCAACATGCCATGGTAAATTTTTTGTCCCATTTGGGGCAGGTTTGGGCATTAGCTTCTCACAAACCAGAGCTTCTGACAACAAGACTAATAGTTTCGGTAGGGAACGTGGCACCTTTGGGGACGAAACGATATCCGTTGCCTCCTATTGCTTTCATAAAATTTCTAGTGTCAACATAGAACAACAGGAGTGTTGTGTTAAATTTTGGAATTTTTCAGGGTTCGTTTGGACATTTTTATACATTAACTGGGGTTTCTAGGCATTTTATGTGCATAATTCAAATTTGAACTACATGCACATGCTCCAGTGCATATAAATTGGTTAAAAAATCAAATCTGTGTCCTTCGGTGCATGCTCAGGTCCCATGCAAGAAATGGGAATGAATTTCCAACACCAGGGCACTATTGATTGCCTGCAAAACGTTGAGATACTTTGTTTTTAAATTCTAGTAAATCTGAAACTCGTATGAAATTCATGAAACTTGGCATGCTATCATCGAATGGCACCCGACATGATGTGGTATTTTTCATGTCCATTTGGGAGAAGGCGCACTCGCATAACAGCCAACAAAGGCATTTTGAAAAAATAGCTGCCACTTTAATATCTCAAACGTTTGTACAATTCAAATCGTGTGCGTTTTGTTAACCATTCACATGACGCCACATGTCTAGGTTTTAATGGCTGTAGGAGGTGCCGTGCGGACAGCTGCTTGACTGAACGGGAGGCGTGCAAGCGGAGTCCGGTGCGCAGCCTGACATAGAGGCGAGGCACAACGTCAAGAACAACAACTACGAGAAGCTCAAGCACTTGAGGCGCAACGTGCCCTTCGAGATTCAAGTCGTCTCGTAGAGGCCGACAAGCCCATCTACATCAAGAAGCACTTCGCAACGAAGCTCAAGAAAGGATTTACCAAGCACGCGTGCATCGACAAGCCCCTCAACAAGTTCAATAAGAGCAACATGACAATGGAAATCCTCCAAGACAAGAGCAACATGAGTTCGACAACCCTCCTCGCCAGGAGCAACAAGAGATTGTCAATCCTCAATGACATGGGCGTCATCATCCCCGTCCCCAACACAATGAAGAGGAACAATATGGCAAGCTAAAGTTCACCATGCCCAAGTTCACCGGAAGCAATGACCTCAAAGAGTACATATCATGGGCATTGAAGGTTGACAAAATCTTCCGCTTGCACAACTACGAAGAAGAGAAGAAGATCGCAATGGCATCCCGTCAGTTCCAAGACTTTTCCTCATTTGGTGGCAAAAAGTCATTGAGCGCCGAGAGGCAAGAGGCGAACCACCCATCACTACTTGGGTGCAAATGAAGGATGTCATGAGAGCACGATTCATGCCAAACTACTACAACCGCGACCTCTTCAAGAAACTCCAACTACTCAAGCAAGGAACCAAGAGCGTTGAAGAGTACTACAAGGAAATGGAGATTGCCATGATACGAGTTAATGTCACGGAAGATGATGAGAAAACTATGGCACGTTTCTTGAATGGACTCAACCATCCTATAAGGAAGATCGCCGACTTCCAACCATACTCGAACCTCATCGAGCTAGTGCATCAAGCTACCAAAGCGGAACACCAAGTGCAAGATGACCTCAAGTATGCCAAGTTTTCATCCAAGTCCTACGGCTTCTCCAACAATCAAGCTTCAACGACTCCAACACCTTCTACCTCAACCAAGCCATCTACAAGCAACGGCGACAAGTCAAGTTACAAGAAAGCTTCGACAAGCTCAAGTCGTCCTCCTACTACAAGCAACTTCAAGTCAAAAGCTTCATCATCATCTACCCCAACCGATGAGACCATCAAGACAAGTTCCTTCAAATGCTTCACATGCGAAGGCCGAGGCCACAAGTGCTTTGAGTGTACAAACAAGCGCACCATGATCCTCAATGACGACAGAACCTATGATTCAATGAGTGAAGGAGAAATGGAAGCCCTTGAGCAAGTGGCCCTGCACCGGCAAGTGAATAACGAAGAAGAAGATGATCAAGTCTTTTGTGACGAAGATTCGAGTCCCGCTCTTATTGTCTCCAAGGTCTTGACTCTTCAACATCAACACGACGAAGACCAACGACCACATCTTCCACACAAAGGCCGGCATCAATGGAAGGTCCGTCAAGGTCATCATCGATGGAGGGAGTTTCCATAACTTAGCAAGTGAAGAACTATGCTCCAATCTTCAATTGGTCAAGACGAAGCACCCGCACCCCTACAAGGTTCAATGGCTAAGCGATACCGGCACTTTGCAAATCAAGCATAGAGTACAAGTTTCTTTCAAGATCGGAACTTATGAAGACACTTTGGAGTGTGATGTCCTTCCGATGACCGTTTTCCACCTCCTTCTTGGATGGCCATGGCAATTCGACCGAGGTGTCATCCACAATGGTCGTACAAATCATTATAGCTTCAAGATGAAAGGAAAGGAGTATGTGCTACGACCTATGTCTCCAAGCCAAGTGATCGCCGACAAGCAAGCCACACATCATGGAGAGAATAGTGAGAGAGCGAGCCACCAAAAAGAGAGTGAGCGCCTCAAGCCCAAATCGAGTGCCTCCACGATGAGCGACAAGAAGAACTTAGTCCTATTTGCCACCAAACATGAGATGAGAGAAGTGTGTGAGAACCCATCAAGTGTTATGCACTATGTCCTTTTGTGCAAGGATGATACACCAAAAGCTAACACCTCTCACGATCTACCTTTAGTGTTATCTTCTCTATTACAGGAATTCCAAGATGTTTTCCCCGACGAGCTACCTCCAGGCCTACCTCCACTACGAGGCATCGAGCACCGCATCGACCTCATCCCCGGAGCGCTACTTCCAAACAAGGCTCCCTACCGAGTCAACCCGAAGAAACCAAAGAAATACAAAGGCAAGTAAAGCATCTCATTGATCATGGACATGTGCGTGAAAGTTTGAGTCCTTGTGCCGTACCGGTCATTCTTGTGCCAAAAAGAGATGGTAGCTTTCGCATATGTTCCGATTGTAGACCCATCAATGCTATCACCGTTCGCTATAGGTACCCCATTCCACGCCTTGATGATATGCTTGATGAGCTTAGTGGTGCCACTATCTTTTCCAAAATTGATCTTAAAAGTGGTTACTATCAAATCCACATACAAGAGGGTGATGAATGGAAAACCGCTTTCAAAACTAAGTTTGGTTTGTATGAGGTTAGTCATGCCAATGGGTTTATCGGAAGCACCCGGTACTTTCATGTGTCTTATGCATTATGTCTTTCGCCCTTATATTGGTGAATTTGTTGTTGTCTACTTCGATGATATCCTTGTTTTTAGCAAATCTCTCAAAGAGCATGTCACCCACCTTCGAACCGTGCTACAAACTCTTCGAAAAGAGCGTCTTTATGCTAATATGAAAAAATGCCTTTTCGGTGTTGATAAGCTTGTTTTCTTGGGTTTTGTAGTATCTTCCAAGGGTGTTCATGTTGGCCCCAACCAACCAATTTGCAACAAGTGCGTAGTTTTCTTGCTTTAGCCGGTTTCTACCATAGATTTGTGAAATATTTTAGCACTATTGCTTCTCCTTTACATGCTTTGAGCAAGAACAATGCACCCTTTGTTTGGGGACCATCGCAAGATAGCGCATTCAATGAGCTTAAGAATTTGCTTACTCATGCTCCTGTGCTTGCATTACCCAACTTTGACAAACCTTTTGAAATTCATTGCGATGCTAGTGGTAATGGCATAGGAGGTGTGTTGACGCAAGAGAAGCGCCCCATAGCATACTTTAGTGAGAAACTTTCCAGAGCGCAACTCAATTACCCCATCTATGACAAAGAGCTATATGCTTTAGTGCGAGTTTTGCATGGATGGGAACATTACCTTCGCCCTCATGAATTTGTCATCCATACCGACCATGAAATGCTTAAGTATCTTAAGGGTCAAACTAAGTTGAAAAAGCGTCATGCTAAATGGAGTGAGTTTATTGAGTCATTTCCTTGTGTCATCAAGTATATCAAAGGAAAGGAAAATGTTGTGGTGGATGCGCTTTCCCGTATATGCATGCTTGTTACTCAACTTGAATTGAATGTCATTGGCTTTGAGCATATCAAAGACTTGTATGAGCATGATCCTACTTTTGCTATTCCTTATGCCAAATGTTTGACGCATACATCTTGGGAACAATATTACCTCAAAGATGGTTACCTTATGAGAGCTAACAAACTATGCATCCCCGAGTGTTCTCTTCGTTTGTTGCTTTTGCAAGAATCTCATGGCGGAGGACTAATAAGACATTTTGGACGCGACAAGACATTTGCCACACTCTCCAAGAAATACTTTTGGCCTAAGATGTTTCGCGACGTCAACCGCTTCACCAACCGATGTTCTACATGTCACAAAGCTAAGTCTAAAGCTCAATCTCATGGCCTTTACATGCCACTTCCAATTCCATATCAACCATGGGAAGATATTAGCATGGATTTTGTGCTTGGTTTGCCTCGAACTAGAAATGGCAAAGATTCCGTTTTTGTTGTTGTGGACCGATTCTCCAAAATGGCTCATTTCATTCCTTGCAACAAGATAGACGATGCTTCACATGTTGCAAATTTGTTTTGTAGGAAAATCTTGCGCCTTCATGGAGTGCCAAAGACGATTGTCTCGGACCACGATGTCAAGTTCTTGAGTTACTTTTGGAAGACATTGTGCGCCAAGCTCGGAATCAAGCTTTTGTTCTCTTCGGCCTACCATCCACAAACCTACGGCCAAACGGAGGTGACGAACCGCACGCTCTCCACTCTACTACGTGTGTTGATAAAGAAGAACATAAGGAGTGGGAGGATTGCCTACCTATCGCCGTGTATGCTTACAACCGTGCAAGACATTCGACTACCGGCAAGTCCCCCTTCGAGGTCCTCTACGGCTTCAACCCGTTGTCCCCATTGGACATTCTACCTCTACCGCTACAAGAGCGCACAAACATGGACGCGAGTGCCCAAGTCAACTACCTCAAGAAGATGCATGAAGATACAAGGAAAACCATCGAGCGCCAAGTACAACGACTCGCGACCAAGCTCAACGTCAACAAGCAACCCATGATATTCAACATTGGAGATCTTGTGTGGCTACACCTTCGCAAGGACCGCTTCCCCAACGAACGCAAGTCCAAACATCTACCACGAGCCGATGGACCCTTGAACGCTACAACAACAACGCCCTCAAGATCGACCTCCCACGCGACAAGTACTCCGTGAGTGACATCTTCAACGTCAAAGATCTCTCGCCGTACCATGTTGATGAGGATTTCGATCCAAGGTCGGATCTTTCCCAAGGGAGGGGAGATGATGTGGAGCATCCTAGGGTCATCCCCATGGACCTACCATCGTCTCATCAAGATCCAAGAGGACCCATGACACGAGCACGAGCTAGAGTTCTCGAGAATGAGGTGACTTCCTTCCGTAGTGCTATCACATATGATCCACTCGAGACATGGCTACTACCTAAGTCCGATATGGTATGCATGATCAGGTGTCAAGAGGACCCTCCGGAAGATGCTCGTGAAGACGGACAAGCCGCCAAGTCCATGGATGTAGAGAACCAACGGAAACGGTCAAGAACACCTCCCAGGCCCCGGACATCCGGCCCCTGGAGCATCATCCTCAGCAGCCTCCCAGCCGCCCAACATCTACAGGCCCCGGACATCCGGCCCCAGCCTGGACATCCGGCCCGAGCCCGGAAATCCGGCCAGAAGCCCGGACATCCGGCTCCGTTTGTCTGCGCATAGTAAAGGGTCGAGGCCCATGTACCCTTTCTCCCCCCTAGACTATATATACTCCTCCTCCTCCCTCTTTATAGGGTTAGCATTGGTTTAGCTCATATGTGAGATAAAGCATTGCTCATCATATGGATCAGCTCCTCGAGAGAGACCGCGGCCCCTCTACAGAGACGATCCACGTTGGATTCAAGACCTCCTCTTGGGTGGCCCCATCAAGACCTCCTCACGGAGAAGAACCGGTTACCCTTTGTATCGTCCATTGTTGACTTTGTATCGTGAATCTTCCCTTGTGTTTCGAGGATCTAGCATATGTGTGACTATATCTTGTTGGTTTTGAGAGTTCCTTTTGTGTTTTCCCTCGTTTCCCCCTCGTGTTCTTAGTTGGGATCTGCTCCTTTCGCGAAAGATCGGCCGTCTAGGGTTCCACCCTACATCAGAGGCAAAACCCACCAGGGCACGCCAGGAGGCCCAGGCGCGCCCTGGTGGGTCATGCCCACCTCGGGTGCCCCCCTGACCCCGGACCGCCTCTTTGCTCTATAAATACCACAATATTCCAGAAACCCTAGAAGCATCAACGAAATATTCATCCAGTCGCCGCAGAGTCCAGAACCACCAGATCCAATCTAGACACCATCTCGGATGGGGTTCACCACCTCCATTGGTGCCTCTCCGATGATGCGTGAGTAGTTCTTTGTAGACCTTCGGGTCCGTAGTTAGTAGCTAGATGGATTTCTCTCTCTCGCCAAATTCTCCATACAATGGTCTCTTGGAGATCCATATGATGTAACTCTTTTGCGGTGTGTTTGTTGGGATCGATGAACTTTGAGTTTATGATCAGACCTATCTTTTTATATCCATGAAAGTTATTTGAGTTTCTTTGATCTCTTATAAGCATGATTACTTGTAGCCTCGTATTTCTTCTTCGATATTTGGGTTTTGTTTGGCCAACTTGATCTATTTATCTTAAAATGGGAAGAGGTGCCCGGTAGTGGGTTCGATCTTATGGTGCTTGATCCCAGTGACAGAAAGGGAACCGGCATGTATGTATCGTTTCTACTAAGGATAGAACGATGGGGTCTAACTCTACATAGATAGATCTTGTCTACATCATGTCATCGTTCTTATTGCATTACTCCATTTTTCCATGAACTTAATACAATAGATGCATGATGGATAGCGGTTGATGTGTGGAGTAATAGTAGTAGATGCAGGGAGGCGTCAGTCTACTAATCTTGGACGTGATGCCTATATAGTGATCATTGGCGGGAGATCGTCATAATTATTTGAAGTTCTATCAATTGCCCAACAGTAATTTGTTTACCCACCATTTGCTATTTTTCTTGAGAGAAGCCACTAGTGAAACCTACAGCCCCCGCGTCTTATTTCTCATATATTTGTTTTGTGATCTTTTTTATTTGCACTAATTATTCAGATCTATTAAACCAAAAATACAAAAATACTTTGCTGCACTTTATTTTATTTGTGATCTATTTATTCAATCTATTACAACTTTCTCCCGTCAACACGCAATTTTTGGCGCCGTACCCCGAAAGGGATTGACAACCCCTTTAACACGTTGGGTTGCGAGGTGTTGTTATTTGTGTGCAGGGGCTGTTTACGTTGTGTTGCTTGGTTCTCCTACTGGTTCGATAACCTTGGTTTCATTTCTGAGGGAAATACCTACCACCGTTGTGCTGCATCATCCCTTCCTCTTTGGGGAAATACCGACGTAGCTTCAAGTGACATCAAAAGGAATTTCTGGCACCGTTGCCGGGGAGGATCTTCAACATATACCAGGTTCCTAATCACAAATCTCATCTCCTCGCAATTTACATTATTTTCCATTTGCCTCTCATTTTCCTCTCCCCCACTTCACAAAAATTGCCATTTTATTCGCCTCTCTTTTCCGTTCGCCGTTCTCTTGCTTTCTAGTCTCGATGGCTAGCGTCCCTACTCCTCCTTTGTCACCAGATTTTGAAGTCCTCTACTTCAAGCAAAGACAAGGAGAAAATTTGAAAGATGCCTGGTATAGGCTTATGGAATCATATCGTATTTCTAATTTAAAGGGGGACGCTAAGGTTTTGCTTCGTGATTTTTACGTAGTATTGGCTTTGCATCATAGACAACTTCTCGATTTTGCCGCTAAAGGAGATTTTATTGAACTTGATGCCAATGCTTCCTATGAAATCTTAGAGGGAATTTTGGGAATTCCACCTCAAAAGAAGGGGTTTCCTTTCACCCCCGAGGGAGCTCAAATGTTGGACAAACATGGTGATTTGCATAAACATATGGTTGAAATACAGAAATATAATGAACCCCTCAAACACCTCAACTGTAGTATCAATCGCATGAATACTTTGATTACTCTTTGTAACAAGCGTTTGGGTATTTTGGATCTTAAGATGGTCTCTTTTCCGGAGAATTTAGGGAAGCATAAAGAGCCTCCCGGGTTTGAGAAAACCCTTACAAAAGTTGCCAAAACTTCGGAAGACAAAACTTAGATCCTTGCTTTATGCCTAGCTAAGGGTGTAACAATATAGCGCTTGTTGGGAGGCAACCCAATGTATAAATTTTATTTTTTTCTTTTTGCTTTCTGTTCTTGAGTGTAAGCACAATTATGATACTGTTATGATTGTGTTTTTTGTGTTTTAGTTAGTGTTTGTGCCAAGTAGAACCAATAGGATCTTGTTGGGTGATAGTTGTTTGATCTTGCTGAAAACGACAGAAACTTTGTGCTCATGAAAATAATTGTTAAAATTAACCAGAGCGTGATAAAATGTCAATTATTTTTGCGCAAGATTAATATACAAAATATACAGGTCGTCCTAGGTTTTTAGAATTTTTGGAGTTCCAGAAGTATTCGAACAAATCAGATTGCTACAGACTGTTCTGTTTTGACAGATTCTGTTTTCTTTCTGTTGTGTGCTTATTTTGATGGCTCTATGGTTTTCTTTGATGAGTTTTTGCCATAGATAAGTTGGAATACAGTACATATAATACAAAAACTAAATAATAATTGGTTTGATACAGCACTTATAGTAGTGGTTTATTTTTTTTCTTACACTAACGGATCTCATGAAGGTTTTGTTGAGTTTGTGTGATTGAAGTTTTCAAGTTTTGGTTATATTACGATGGATGAAGGAAGGATAGAAGAGCCTAAGCTTGGGGATGCCCCAGAATCCCAAGCTATTATCCAAAAACTAAGCTTGGGGATGCCCCCGAGTGGCATCCCCGCTTTCTTCCAACAACTATCGGTATTTTACTTGAAACTATATTTTTATTCGTCACATGATATGTGTTTTGCTTGGAGCGTCTTGTATGATATGAGTCTTTGCTTGTTTTATTTTGTGTTTTAAGTCTTCAATCCTTGCTGGACACACCTATTTGAGAGAGCCAAATTATGTCATGACTTGTTAGAATTGCTCTCTATCCTTCACTTAAATTTTTATGAGCAATGGACTTGCTCCAGTGCTTCACGTATATCTTTTTCAGCACGGTGTGCTTAGTGTTTTTGAAGAAATGCTCTCTTGGTTCACTTCGATTTATTTGAGAGTTAGTAAAATTTTCAAGAAATTCTCTCTTGCTTCACTTAAATTATTTTGAGAGAAAGAAAAAGAATTATGCTCATGATCTTCACTTATTTTTGTTTGAGCTTATGAAAAGCAACACATGAAAATTAGTATCAAAGTGATAGATATCCAAGAAGGATATAATAAAACTTTCATGAAGATCAGTGGACAAAAGAAACTTGATTCTTAGTAATAGTTTTGAGATATGATGATGTGATATGTGAGTTATGTGGATGAGTAATTATGCTTTAGTAAGAATATTGGTGTTAAGGTTTATGATTCCCTATGCAAGTACGAAAGTCAATAGTCATGCAATGAAAATTATATCCTACTTGTGGTGCATTATTCGGTGTTATTTATGCTTAATGCTTGCTTATGAGATTATCCTTTTTTTGGTTGGTCGCTTCCCAATCTTTTGCTAGCCTTCACTTCGCACCAAGTATGATCTCTACTTGTGCATCCAAAATCCCTTAAACCAGTTTTGCCACATGAGTCCACTATATCTACCTATATGCGGTATTATTTTGCCGTTCTAAGCAAATTTGCACGTGCCATCTCTAATTTTCAAAATAAACTTCTCTTTTGTGTGTTTATTTCGCTCGCGGAACGGTAATGGGTGGCTAATATTTTCCATGTTGGATGTGTTATTCTCAAGATGAGTGTTCATTCACTTGTCGTTGCACGAGAGTAAGGCAAAGGTCTTAGGGATGCCCAGTCCCGAAATGCAAAAATGAATTTACTTTATGTTGTCAAATAATAAATTCCTTGGAAAGTGTTGGTATGGAGGGCACCCGTGGATACGGTTAGCCATGGAAAGTGAAAGTATGGTGGAAAAAGGAATAAAAATTATTTTCTGTTTGGCAACCGCCTATGGTATATCTAGCATGGAAAGTGTTGGGAACTCTAAGTCGTTTTCGTTTGTGGGATGTATACACCTCCCAAAATGTTTTTATCTCTAAGTTTTTCTCGTGAGCTCTCGCAGCTCTACAAATCCCTACTTCCCTCTACGAAGGGCCTTTCTTTTACTTTATGCAATTTTTATTTTGAACTTGAGTCTCCATCTTCTCTCATAAAAGGCACCAACTAGGAGGCAATATGATTGTACTTAAGTATTGGGTGTAGCTAATATTCAAGTGTGTTTCATGAATGGATCAATGTTTGAGCATGATGGGCTAGGGATAACTTATTTTAGCATTGATATTTTGAAAGACATGGTTCCTTGTTGATATGGTTGAGTATCTAAATTATTATGTCAAAACTAGACTATTGCTTTGAATCACATAAAATTCCAATCGCCCATGCTATAAAGAAAAGAATATGATATGACATGATAGGAAGCATTCCACATCAAAAATTCTGTTTTTATCACTTACCTACTCGAGGACGAGTAGGAGTTAAGCTTGGGGATGCTGATACGTCTCCAATGTATCTATAATTTTTGATTGTTCCATGCTGTTATATTATCAATCTTGGATGTTTTATAATCATTTTATAGTCATTTTGTATCATTTATTGGTACTAACCTATTGACATAGTGCCAAGTGCGAGTTGTTATTTTTTCCACCGTTTTTTACATCGCGGAAAATCAATACCAGACGGAGTCCAAATTCCACGAAACTCCACGGTGATTTTTTATGGGCCAGAAGGAACACATTGGGCCTTGGCTGTGCCTGGGGGGTGCCTCGAGGGAGGCACAACCCACCAAGGCGCGCTAGGAGAGCCAGGCGCGCCCTGGTGGGTTGTGCCCACCTCAGTTGCCCCTGGACCGCCTATTTGCTCTTAAAATAGCACAATATTCCAGAAACCCTGGAAGCATCGACGAAATATTCACCCAGCCGCCGCAGAGTCCAGAACCACAAGATCCAATCTACACACCATCTCGGATGGGGTTCACTACCTCCATTGGTGCCTCTTTGATGATGTGTGAGTAGTTCTTTGTAGACCTTCGGGTCCGTATTAGTAGCTAGATGGCTTTCTCTCTCTCGCTGAATTCTCAATACGATGGTCTCTTGGATATCCATATGATGTAACTGTTTTGCGATGTGTTTGTTGGGATCAATGAACTTTGAGTTTATGATCAGATCTATCTTTTTATATCCATGAAAGTTATTTGATTTTCTTTTATCTCTTATATGCATGACTACTTGTAGCCTCGTATTTCTTGTCCAATATTTGGGTTTTGTTTGGCCAACTTGATCTATTTATCTTGCAATGGGAAGAGGTGCCCGGTAGTGGGTTCGATCTTACGGTGCTTGATACCAGTGACAGAAAGGGAACCGACAAGTATGTATTGTTGCTACTAAGGATAAAATGATGGGGTCTATCTCTACATAGATAGATCTTGTCTACATCATGTCATCGTTCTTATTGCATTACTCCGTTTTTCCACGAACTTAATACACTAGATGCATGCTGGATATCGGTCGATGTGTGGAGTAATAGTAGTAGATGTAGGAAGGAGTCGGTCTACTAATCTTGGACGTGATGCCTATATAATGATCATTGCCTAGATATCGTCATAATTATTTGAGGTTCTATCAATTGCCCAACAGTAATTTGTTTACCCACTGTTTGCTATTTTTCTCGAGAGAAGCCACTAGTGAAACCTACGGCCCCCGGGTCTTATTTCTCATATATTTGCTTTGTGATCTATTTTATTTGCACTTTTTATTCAGATCTATTAAACCAAAAATACAAAAATACTTTGCTGCACTTTATTTTATTTGCGATCTATTTATTCAATCTATTACAACTTTCTCCCGTCAACACGTAATTTCTGGCGCCGTACCCCGAAAGGAATTGACAACCCTTTTAACAGGTCGGGTTGCGAGGTGTTCTTATTTGTGTGCAGGGGCTGTTTACGTTGTGTTGCTTGGTTCTCCTACTGGTTTGATAACCTGGTTTCATTTCTGAGGGAAATACCTACCGCTACTGTGCTGCATCATCCCTTCCTCTTTGGGGAAATACCAACGTAGCTTCAAGCGACATCAGATATGTAATGTAAAGTCAAAAATAATAATTACCATGCTTTCCTTTTGTTCCCTGAATCGATATTTTTAGAAAGCAAAATGGAAATACAAGGAACACATCATTAAGAAAGAGATGGTCATATTCTAATATTAAGTCCTGCTCACTATGGAGGGAAGGCTATGTGGTAGAGCCAGCAGCCGACCAGAGCACCTGTATTAGGATGGGATTTGTTACCTCGATGTGTTGATGAGGCAGTGGATTGGTCATGTCCCACGAGATCACAAAGCAGATGTAGTTGTTGACACATTGGGGAATCGGCTCGGGATGGCCACTTCATGGAAATCGACGGTGCGACAGCACACTATGCTCGGCTGTGGTAAAGAACATCATGCGGTGAAATCTAATTATCTGGATGACATGATCTAATTACAGAAAATAAGATATCTTAATGGTTTTGTTAACTCGGATTATAAATCCTAAAATTTATAAGAAGTAGCAGATTGTAAAAAGAGACAAAGTTAGACAAATCACCTCTTTTCGTTTCATAAATCATGTGTTGTCCATATCATATAGCTTGGAAGATAATATCTGCCCATAGAAATGTTCAGAAGAAGAAAAATGTTATTATCGACAAAATGAAATGTCAGAATGAAATACATTCAGAGCTCGAATGAAATCAGCAAAGTAAATAAACCCCTTTTCTTTAGATAATCAAAAAGGTCAGAGTAAAAGTTGTGGCAAGGTATTTTTGGTTTTTGTAATATGATAAAAGTAGACCCGGGAGCCATAGTTTCCACTAGATACTTCTCTCTCATAAAGAAAACATACAGTGGGTAGACAAATTAATGTTGGGCAATTGATAGAAAAGTACATAGTTATGATGTTATTCATGGCAATGATCATGTATATAGGCATTACGTATGTGACAAGTAGATCGAAATGATTCTGCATCTACTACTATTACTCCACTTCAAGAGCGCTTCTATGCTTGCCTCTCTACATATTAAGTTCATAACAAACAAAGTAATGCATGAAGTATGATGACATAATGTAGACAGAATAAAAATAAGCAATATGATTGAACCCCGTCGTTTTACCCTTAGTAGCAACAATACAAATACGTACCTTGCTACCCCTTCTATCACAAGGTGAGGACACCGCGAGATTGAACCCACTACAAAGCAGGTCTCCTGCTGAAGATAAGTCAATCTAGTTGGCCAAACCAAATGGATAGATCGGAGAGAAATACAAAGCTATAACAATCATGCATAACAGAGTTCAACAAGGACTCAATAACTTTCACTGAATAATATGATCATAAACCAACAGTTCATCAGATCTGAACAAACACACCGCAAAAGAAGATTACATCGAATAGATCTTTGAGCACAACATTGTATTGAAGATCAGAGAGAAAGAAGAAGCCATCTAGCTAATAACTATGGACTTATAGGTCTGTGGTAGACTACTCACACATCATTCGTGTTGCAGCAAGGATGATGTAGAAGCCCTCCGTGATCGATTCCCCCTCCGACAGAGTACCAGAAAAGACCTCCAAATGGGATCACGGAAGAACAGAAGCTTGCGGAGGAGAATTTTTTTCTGGGTGGCTCTATGTTGGTTAGGGGATTTATGGGAACTTATGGAAATGGAATTAGGTAAAATGGAGCTGCGTGGGACCAATAAGTTCAGGCGACACCCCCCTGGGCGCACCGTGTGAGCTTCTGACTCTCCCGTAGATCTTCTGGCCTCTGATGAGGAAATCAATACCATTGTTACAATCACGGCCCCTACTGCTACATATACTAGACAAATTACTAGAGCTCGCGCACGCCAATTAAATTTTCAGGTACTTCCGTTTCTTGGTAATGATTCTAATGTTCATGAGAATATGATGCTGCCTAAATTGGATACATTTGTTTTGCTTACAAATGGAGGGCCTGACATGGATAAGAGGGATGAACACTGGAGCAAGACCAAGCATGGAGAGGATGGCATGCACAAGGGGAACAAGAACGGAGTTACAAGTGATGATTTCAGGACTTTGAAGCCACCATAATGAGTGCATGAAGCCTTGGACAAAATATACAAGATTCCACTTCGTAAATTTCATCCAGAAGCTATTCTTGGTGCTGCGTCACCTTATTGTTGGGTCAGGCCGATGTAATTTCAAAATACATAAGTATAGGCTGTTTTTAGAGTCCGTATGTGTGGGGAAACAAGAGATAGGGTTGGTTTCGGACCTTTTCCCCAAGGGCCACGAAATTCCCCTCCTCTTCCTCCATATATACAGCTCTTAGGGCACCATTTAGACTTTCGGTTTTGTTTAGATTAAAAGTTCGCCATAGCTGCAACTTCGCGTACTTCGTTTGTGTTCAACGACTAGACAAAGGCGTCACAGAACCCCACCTTGATCAATAAAGCTTTCCTCTTATATTCGCAATATCCAGATTGCAATCTTAGTTTCTTGCTTGTTCTTCGTTTGCTCACAGGAAACAGACCTTCGTGGTCAGGTTGATCGTGCTCCGGCGTGGTCAATAAACCTCGAAAGTTGGTTTAGCGATTGCTAAGGCGCGACGTCTCGCACGTTCATAGTCGAATCGTCAAGGTCGACTCCCACAGAAAACGATAGCCAACATCTCATCGAAACATCGGGACACCTTCGCCTCTATCAAGTGGTATCAGATTTCCAGGTTGCTCGGTGAGATTTTACAGTTTTTCGTAGTTTAGATCGAGTCTGTTCTTCATACCTATAGTCCACGAAAAAGCCAAAAAAATTAGGGTTAGTTCATCCTATCCGAACCTGTCTGAGCCTTTGCATAGTCTTTTCAGTATTTTGCTTTGTTGAATTTGCGGTTGCATCGTCGTGTCAAGTTGTTGGTCTTAGCGTCTAGTCTTTTAGAATTTCGAGTTCTGGTCATAAGTTGTCATGGCGCCACCGCACCATCATCATCGCCCCTGCCACCTACCACCACCGCTCTGAATCCATATCCATATACCACCACCGCTCCCATATACCACCAACACTGCCATATACCACCACCATATATCCACCACCAATCCGAGTTCCTTTCATATTAGGTTTGTCTTCGAGATCCATCTAAATTCCGATTCGTGTTTCCTTTCCTAAGTAGGTTTCAGAAAAAAAAAGTCTGGAGACCCCGGGCAGTTTTTAGGCCAAAATTTTGGTGACCGATTTTTTCCCTATCCTATTTTTAGGATTTTCTGAGTCTTTTGAGACACTCGCCATAATAGTGATTTTTTGTCGCACTTTTTCGTCGTCGCTGCCCTGATTTTCGAAAAACAATAGTCAAAAAAATTTCGTGCCCATCCTGTCAGTTTGATCTGGGAAGAGTTTTGAGACACTCGCCATTATAGTGATTTTTCACAAAAAAATGAGGAGCGCAAAAAAAAACAAAAAAAGAGTGCAAAAAAAAAACAGCAAAAAAAATTCAGATTGTGCTTTTCCCTTGTTTACATGCAGCGCCGTGCTTTTGTTAGTGTTCTAGGCTCACGTCTCTAGCACGGTCTAGCCTAGGACCAGCACGGTACCGTCGTTGAGCGTTTCTTCAACTTTGCATATCTGAATTGATTATTGCTGACCGTTTTTGCTACCATTTTATAAGCCTTCCCATCTCCACATACATCTACATCTTGCATTTGACTTCTCCTAGTAATCGCTCTATCCAAGCTTTGCGAGTTTTGACTACATCGGTTGCCGATCACCGCCTGCTGCTGGGTAAGAACTGGTAAGAATTTGAGAATTGCTTGACGGATTTGTGACACCCGCCACCACCACCACTTGTTAGTAGTATATAGGATCATATTCTTGTGTGTTTCTATTGCTACTAACCATGCCAGGATCACAAGCTGACGAGATTGACTGGGAGAACTTCACGAACAAGGAGCTTCATGATAAGTTTCAACAAATGATGACTGAACAGGCGCAAGATGTGCTAAACAATTTTGAAGAGGCCATGGATAAGATCACTGGCCTTGAGAAGACGTTCGAAACAAAGCTCGATAACAGATTTAATGAACTGCTTGCACGTCTTCCACCACCGGCTGCACCTGCCGCACCTCTGCAGCAACAGCAGCAACAACAATAACAACAACAACAACAACAACAACAACAACAACAACAACAACAACAACAACAACAACAACAACAATAACAACAACAACAACAACCACAACAACAACGACGACAACAACAACGACAACAACAACGACAACAACAACAACAACGACAACAACAACGACGACGACAACAACAACAACAACAACAACAACCACAACAACAACAACAACAACAACAACAACAACAACAACAACAACAACAACAACAACAACAACAACAACAACAACGACTACCTCCACGTCGCGAAACAGCCCTCCGCCGATCGAGTCGTGTCCCTCTTGAGCCTGGCCGACCTGTTGGTTGTGCTGTTGATACTTCTGTGGCTCCTGCTACTGATGAGGACGAGGAGGATTATGCGGGAGATTACAAGGATGAGGTTGATCAAAATCAGAACTACGTGCAACCACCAGCACCCGGTCGTCCACATGCAAATAATCGCAATGGTAGGGCTGCATTACCAGCTCGGGTACGAGATCATGACCATCTTCCTAAACGGAAATTGAATATTCCACCATTTGAGGGTAGATATGTTATATATATCTTAGTTGGGAGTTAGAAACCGAACAACGTTTTACATGTTTAGAATATCCCGAGGAGAGACGTGTTGCTACTGCACTTTGTGCTTTCACTAGTTTTGCTTGTGTATGGTGGTCTGAACATCATAGATTATATCCGAATAATATTCCAACTACTTGGGATGCTTTGAAAACTGCTATGCGTACTCGTTGGGTTCCACCATATTATCAACATGAATTACTTAAAAAATTGCAGCGTTTAAGACAAGGAAAAAATTATGTAGAGGAATATTATCAGGATTTACAAACTAGCATGATTAGATGTGGTATTGTTGAGGATAATGAAGCTATGCTTGCACGTTTTATGATTGGATTAAATAGAGAGATTTAGACCATTCTAGAGTATAAGGAGTATAATAATATCACTCGTTTATTCCATCTTGCTTGTAAAGCTGAACGTGAAGTGCAGGATCGACAGGCATTGGCGCGAACTAACTTTTCTGCAGGTCGACCTTCATCATGGACACCACGTGCATCCTCTAATTCCACTGCACCATCACCTCCATCAGGTGCCACCTCCAACCGTGATACAAGAAAGCAGGAACAACCACCACTATCTGCCAAGAGCACACCTGCCGGACCTGCACAGAGCTCTTCTTCTTCCGTGGCATCAACAGGGCACACAAGTGATATTATTTGTCGTCATTGTAAGGGAAGAGGTCATTATGCGAGAGAATGCAAATCTCAGCGTGTGATGATTGCTACTAAGGATGGTGGGTATGAGTCCGCTAGTGACTATGATGAGGAGACTTTGGCTCTTATTACACGTGAAGAACACGGCGGAGATGATTCTGATCATGAGACGCAATGCATGGCTCCTGAAGATGCTGACAGGTATGAATGTTTAGTTGCTCAACGTGTTTTGAGTGTGCAGGTTACACAAGCGGAGCAAAATCAGGGGCATAATTTGTTCCATACAAAGGGAGTTGTGAAGGAACGTTCTATTCGTGTCATCATAGATGGAGGGAGCTGCAACAACTTCGCTAGCATGGAGATGGTGGAGAAGCTATCTCTCACCACAAGACCACATCCACATCCTTACTACATCCAATGGTTCAACAACAGCGGCAAGGTAAGGTAACACGTACTGTTTGTGTGCATTTTAGTATCTCTACACATGCTGATTATGTTGATTGTGATGTGGTACCTTTGCAAGCATGTTCCTTATTTCTTGGTAGACCATGGGAATTCGATAAATATTCTGTACACCATGGTAGAAACAATCAGTATACTCTTGTTCTTAAGGATAAAAATATTACTTTGCTTCCTATGACTCCTGATTCCATTTTGAAAGATGATATTAATAGAACTAATAAAGCAAAACAGGAGAAAAATAAGAGCGAAAATCAGATTGTGGCAAAAGAATTTGAGCAACAAATGAAGCCTAATAATGAACCATCTAGTGTTGCTTCTGAAATTAAATTAAAAAGTGCATGTTTACTTGCCACCAAATCTGATATTGATTAGCTAGATTTTAGCAAATCTGTTTGCTATACTTTTGTGTGCAAAGAGGCATTATTTTCATTCGAGGACGTGCCTTCCTCTTTGCCCCTGATGTTACTAACATATTGCAAGAGTTCGCTGACGTCTTCCCACAAGACGTGCCACCGGGATTACCACCTATTCGAGGGATTGGGCATCAAATTGACTAAATTCCTGGTGCATCGCTACCCAACCATGCACCATACCGTACCAATCCAGAGGAGACGAAGGAGATTATGCGTCAAGTATAGGAGCTGCTCGACAAAGCTTATATTCGCGAGTCCCTTAGTCCTTGTGATGTTCCTATTATTCTCGTGCCGAAAAATGATGGTACGTCACGTATGTGTTGATTGTAGAGGCATTAATAATATTACTATTTGTTATCGTCATCCTATTCCTAGGCTAGATGATATGCTTGATGAATTGAGTGGCTCTACAATATTCTTCAAAGTTGATTTGCGTAGTGGATACCATCAAATTCGTATGAAATTGGGAGATGAATGGAAAACAGCTTTTAAAACTAAGTTTGGTTTATATGAGTGGTTAGTCATGCCTTTTAGGTTAACTAATGCACCTAGTACTTTCATGATACTAATGAACGAAGTTTTATGTGCTTTCATTGGACGATTTGTGGTAGTATATTTTGGTGATATACTGATTTATAGCAAATCTTTGGAAGAACATTCGAAACATTTACATGCTATTTTTATTGCTCTACGTGATGCAAGTTTGTTTGGTAACCTTGGGAAGTGCACCTTTTGCACCGACCGAGTATCTTTCCTTGGCTATGTTGTTACTCCACAGGGAATTGAAGTTGATAAAGCCAAGATTGAAGCTATTGAGAGTTGGCAGCAGCCCAAAACGGTCACACAAGTGACGAGTTTTCTTGGACTCGCTGGTTTCTATAGGCGTTTTGTGAGAGATTTTAGCACCATTTCTGCACCTCTCAATGAGCTTACAAAGAAGGATGTGCCTTTTGTTTGGGGTACCGCACAGGAAGAAGCCTTCACGGTATTGAAAGATAAGTTGATACATGCTCCTTTACTCCAACTTCTTGATTTTAATAAGACTTTTGAGCTTAAATGTGATGCTAGTGGGATTGGATTAGGAGGTGTGTTATTACAAGATGGCAAACCTGTTGCATACTTTTCTGAAAAATTGAGTGGGCCTAGTCTCAATTATTCTACTTGTGATAAAGAATTATATGCTCTTGTTCGGACTTTAGAATCATGGCAACATTATTTATGGCCCAAAGAATTTGTTATACATTCTGATCATGAATCTTTGAAACATATTAAAAGTCAAGCTAAACTTAATCGTAGACATGCTAAATGGGTTGAATTCATTGAGACTTTCCCTTATGTCATTAAACAAAAGAAGGGTAAAGAAAATGGTATTGCTGATGCCTTGTCTCGTTGCTATACTATGATTCTAATGTTCATGAGAATATGATGCTGCCTAAATTGGATACATTTGTTTTGCTTACAAATGAAGGGCCTGGCATGGATAAGAGGGATGAACACTGGAGCAAGACCAAGCATGGAGAGGATGGCATGCGCAAGGGGAACAAGAACGGAGTTACAAGTGATGATTTCGGGACTTTGAAGCCACCATAATGAGTGCATGAAGCCTTGCATGAAATATACAAGATGAAACTTCATAAATTTGATCCAGAAGCTATTCTAGGTGCTGCGTCACCTTATTATTGGGCCAGGCCCATGTAATTTCGAAATACATAAGTATAGGCTGTTTTTAGAGTCCGTATGTGTGGGGAAACAAGAGATAGGGTTGGTTTCAGACCCCTTCCCCAAGGGCCACGAAATTCCCCTCCTCTTCCTCCATATATACAGCCCTTAGGGCACCGTTTAGACTTTGGGTTTTGTTTAGATTAAAAGATCGACATAGCTGCAACTTCGCGTACTTCGTTTGTGTTCAACGACCAGACAAAGGCGTCACAGAACCCCACCTTCATCAATAAAGCTTTCCTCTTATATTCGCAATATCCAGATTGCAATCTTAGTTTCTTGCTTGTTCTTCATTTGGTTGCAGGAAACATACCTTCGTGGTCAGGTTGATCGTGCTCCGGCGTGGTCAATAACCCTCGGAAGTTGGTTTAGCGATTGCTAAGGGGCGACGTCTCGCACGTTCGTAGTCGAATCGTCAAGGTCGACTCCCACAGAAACGATAGCCAACATCTCATCGAAACATTGGGACACCTTCGCCTCTATCAGCCTCCCCCCGAACGTTCTAGGGTCCCTTCTGGTCCAGAAAAATCAATGTAACATTTCATCATGTTTGGACTTCATTTGGTACTGATTTTCTAAAATGTCAAAAAAGCAAAAAAGCAGCAACTGGCACTGGGCACTAGTTTAATAGGTTAGTCCAAAAATGTTATAAAATTGCATATAAAGTATATAAGGTCGGTAATATAATAGCATGAAACAATTAAAAAATTATAGATACATTGGAAATGTATCAGCATCCCCAAGGTTAATTCCTGCTCGTCCTCGAGTAGGTAAATGATAAAAACAGAATTTTTGATGTTGAATGCTACCTAACATGTTTATAATGTGATCTCTTTATGATATAAATATTGAGAAATGATGAAGTAATTAATATGAACATAATAATATCCATGAATATAAGAACATAATCATTACTTCTTCAAAATATACGATGCTCAACGAATGTTATCCCTACTCATTGAATTATGTAAGCATGGCATGACTCCGCCTTCACCGCATTAATATAAATCATGAGCACCCCGGTGTCAAACCAGGCAATTGGATCATACTTTTTAACATGTGTCGGTACTAAAACCGGCAGACCTCGCGGTAGGGGGTCCCAAGCTGTGGATCTCAGGTCTATGGATAACAAGGGACGAATGACATAGTATTTACCCAGGTTCAGGCCCTCTCGAAGAGGTAATACCCTATGTCCTGCTTTGATTGTATTGACGATTGTGTATCGAGTACATACTTGATCTACCTCGAGATCGTAAGTTGTGTTCTAACCCTAGGGCTAGGTCGATGTAATTGTGTCTACCCCCTACGGGCTAAACCCCTCATCTTATATAGACGTCGGGGGGTACCTAGGGTTACACATAGTTAGTTGTCAATCTATAGCTACACATGGTGGCGGCCGAAGTAGAGCTTGGAGTACATGTCAAGTCTTTGGCAGAGTCCCTCTTGATCACGCCAAGCTGCGAGGCTTCTGAAGTCCTTCCTTTATGAGATCAGTGGGCCGTAAGCCCGGCCCATGGACTATGGGCCAACTAGGTTGGTACCCCCTGGTCCAGGACACCGTCAGTAGCCCTTGAACTAGTCTTCGACACCGAGGACGATAATCTTCTTCGGATGTATGTCTTCCGCCTAGGAGTCTTTGGCTTGACAGACGAGTTCCTATGCATAATTTCATCTCAATTTTGGAGTCTTCGGCTTGATAGGTGAGTTCTCCTCAGACCCTAGTCCTACTGGGCGTTGTTTCCATACTTTTCCCAAGATTGTTGCACCATCTAGGGAATCGGGTCGCTTTATGGCCAGACGTCGAAGCGTCACCTCTTTTTTCTTTATTCAATGGGTATCCAGTCCAAAGTGATGGCAAAACACATCTTGACCTTCCCCCCTCTCGCAGCTCAACACAGATCTCCTCCCTCAAAGTCTAGCTTCTGGAGTTCTAGAAATGGTGAGCGACGCGGGCTCTTCCAAGCGCCCGCAGTGTTCCCTCCAGGGTGATGGGGAAGCTGCTCTGTCACCCGTCTCCAACTGGACCAGCTAGCCACCTAAGGCTATCTGCCGGATTCAGATCTAACCTCCACTCACCCAGGCTTAATATCCGTGGACAGGTGGGTGCATACCGACAGCCACCCCATCCCCCATGGGAATGAGTCGGTATGTTTTGTTCCTTTCCTTCTTCACGGCCTCAGGTTTCCTATTCATCCTTTCCTTCGGGGCTTACTCGAGTTCTCCAGGATCAACTCCACCACCTCACACATCGGGGTTCGTTGCCCTTTTTGAGATGTACCTCGGATGCCATGCACACTTCGGCCTGGGGAGAAGGTACTTCTGCTTGATGCCTTGCTCCCGGGGGGAAGCTTCACGAGGTGGGCACGACCGAGATCTTCCGAATAGTGGGTACGGCTACCCAACGGGCACCCCCAGGGAGGACACTGATACTTGGGTCTCTGAATGGTTCTATGTGGCCCATGTCACTCTGCACGATCCATCTCGGCCCGGGCTCCTAGCCTTCTCTCCGGATCCTCCGAAGAAATGATTTAGCTGGAGACCGAGGGGTTTGACCCAAGAAGATGACCCCGATGTGGCTCGCCTGGCCGCTTAGGTGAGGTGTTTGACGAATACCGGCCTTACCATCATAGATGGGATGGCAACAACCATTGAACAAAAAATCCAACCTCTTCAGCAGCGGATGCACTCGTTATGGATGTATAACGGGACTAATGATGCCACCTGTTGGTGCAATTCTTGCCCACTTGTGTTTTGGAGATTGTTGACAGATAGGCATGGAATGATTTGTTTGCTCGTTCACAAAGAGAGAAATAGTCCATGCAGTACCAAGGAAGAATGCCAACTTTGGTGTCAAGTTCGAGGAACTTCATCGAAGGATATTTGAGATACAGAGATGTTGTGTGATATCTCTCGAGGCCGGACTAGCGAGAAGATTGATGTGAAGAAGTTGACCCCTTAAGATCTATTGCCACTTTGAAACAATTCGTTCGGAGGTCGTCTGAAGGAAATAGACTAAGAAGACCGAAGGCAAAGCGAAGACGTAGAATTCAGTTTGTTCTTCTTCTTCTCTTCCTTGAGTCTTAGGACCTCCGTACTATTAAGATGGGTACAGGTTCTCAAAGCTTAGATCCTTTGTGATGCTTAGCCCAAACCTATGCAAGTATGAGATAAATTTCTTTCTACTCTAAATTATTACCTGTCTGCACAAGGCGTAGTTCTTCGGCCTGCAGGAGATATCTTTCGGACTGAGGAGTTAGCATTTCTTTCTCTGCAAGGAATGTTACCGTTGTGCTAAATTTACGACTGTTGGACTCATGTCATTCGGCCATTTGTTGACACACATGTCCATTTTGGTCATTTCCCATTAGGGAAGGCTCCGGCTATAAATAGCCACCCCGCTCCAATGTTGTCCGTTGGCTGCTCCACTTAAGATTTCTGAGAAGATTGATTGAGCATACCCCCTCTGACTGATTTGAGTTTAAAATACACCGAGAGAAAACCAAGAACCAAAACTTTGATAGTTGTTGATCATCACTGTAGTTCTGAGTTGGAGTTCTTGTACCTATTACTCTCGAGAGCTGCACACTCTCTAGACGGATAGCTGTCGGC
The DNA here is from genome assembly GCF_018294505.1 of Triticum aestivum. Lineage (NCBI taxonomy): Eukaryota > Viridiplantae > Streptophyta > Magnoliopsida > Poales > Poaceae > Triticum > Triticum aestivum. The sequence continues at coordinate 157,742,556 of NC_057808.1, read as the reverse complement.
TCGAGTGTTGAAGTGTTGTTTTCTTCACCGAGCAAGATTTTCAGCAACCTAGAGTAATTATGGTTTGTGAAGGAAGTCTGTCGAAGGTTTGGAGATCGCTGATAAGCATCTATCATGAGTGAAATCAAATGGAGTCTGATCAGCTCCTAGTTGAAGGAGAATATGACAGATTGAGGTTTGCTCCTGTGTTCAATTGCAAGTCTCTTCAACCAGACGTAGTCCTTTGGCAGAAGGAGGAACTGGTCTATCAAATACACTTGTCGCCATCGAGCATCACTGGTCCTTTCTACTCTGTGTATTCAATAAAGAGTTATCTTTTGTGCTCGATATCGATTATGTATTTTCCTAAGATCTGATCTGTTATCTTTTGTTAGTAAGCTACTGCATCTCTCTGTTATCATTCGAGCAGTACTCTAGCACTAGCATCTCTTATCGCATTCATCTCGCTGTTTGTCTTTGCTATTATATTATGCTGCTCCAATTGATGCTTATTGCATTACTATCGTGATAGTCAAACCAATCGTCTACTATACTCGTGCCATCATCACTTCCTACCGCAAAGGATTTGTACCTCAGTAGGTTTCCTCCCTAATCTTATGTCATTCGTACCTATTCCGCTGCTGTGTTTGGAACAGATTCAATACATTCGAAAGAATTTTTGAATCTCCCATTCACCCCCATTTGGTCGATATACTCTCGGCCCCTACAATTGGTATCAGAGCGTGTACTCCCTATCTCTACTTATTAAAGGTCTAACAACCTTGGAGTTTTAAGTATGTCAGCATAGGTAGATCTTCTCACTCTGATAGGTTTCCTATCTTCGATGGAAATGACTATGTGTATTGTAGGAATGAAGTATGTCCACAAGAGGGGGGAGGGTGAATGGGAGTTTTAAATTTTCTTCGGAAAACTCAGAACTCTCAGAACCCAGCAGCGAAAATGAAGGAAAAACAAACTACAGCAAATTAAAACTAAGTACTGAATGGAAACTAAACATGCATCAAAACAAATCACATGATGGAAATCATATCAGCTGAAGATGACTGCGTTCGAGGAAGAATGAATACGAAGTGAAGACGTAACATTTATTTCCTTGTTCTTCTTCATTCCTTGGGTCATAGGACCACCATAGTATTAAGATGGGTGTAGCATTTGAAACTTTGATTCTCTGATGCTAAACCTGAATCCTATGAAAGTTGTGAGAGAAATCTCTTTTTGTTGCGAGCAAATACTTGTCAGCAAGAGACTGTGATCTTCTTTGCTGTGAGAGATTTGTCTCGGACCGAGGAGTTAGCTTTACTGGTTCCTCAAGTAATGTTACCATTGTTCCAAAATCCGACCATTGCAAACGTGTCGGTTGGCCATTGGCTGGAGCACGTGTCCAAAATGGTCATTTCCCATCTGGGAAGGTTGAGGCTATAAATAGCCACCCCGCGCCGGCTTTGTCGGATGGCTGCTCCGGGGAATTTGTTCGACCAGTTCATCCTTCTGCACAAGGACTACATCTGGTTGGAGGGTTTGTGACTTAACAAGGAAGATAAACTCTCTTCACCCTATTCTCGTTGATAATCGATTCGTCAACCAATGTCGACTACTCGTGGTAGATACTGGAAGGCGATCTCTGAACCCTTTATAGACTTCTTCCTCAAGATCCACAATCACTCTTTGTCTCTGAATAAATTGACACCTAACCGCCTAGAGAATTTGCAGGTCTCAAGAGTAATAGGCAGAGCGTACTAGACTTAGATTCGAGTGATACTGAACAACTATCTAATTCTTCGGCTCTACGGGTTTTCTCTCGGTGGATTTTAATCTCAAATCGCTTAGAGAGTGGGTTGCTTAACAATATTCTCAGAATCAAACGGAGCAGCCACCGGACAAAGCCGGCACGGGGTGGCTATTTATAGCCTCAACCTTCCCAGATAGGAAATGACCATTTTGGACATGCGCTCCAGCCAATGGCCAACCGACACGTTTGCAACGGTCGGATTTTGGAGCAATGGTAATATTACTTGAGGAACAAGTAAAGCTAACTCCTCGGTCCGAGACAAATCTCTAGCAGCAAAGAAGATCACAGTCTCTTGTTGACAAGTATTTGCTCGCAACACAAAGAGATTTCTCTCACAACTTTCATAGGATTTAGTTTTAGCATCAGAGAATCAAAGTTTCAAATGCTACACCCATCTTAATAGTACGGTGGTCCTATGACTCAATGAACAAAGAAGAACAACGAAACAAATGCTATGTCTTCACTTCGTCTTCATTCTTCCTCGAACGCAGTCATCTTCTTTGAACAGACACCGAACCAATTGCTTGAGCTTCAGCAATTTTTAGGGGTCACTCTTGTTAACATCATCTTCGGTGATAACCTTCGCTGCAACACACAGAGATTATCTTCGTCGTTTGCATCAAACTCCTCGACATCTCAGGGACCTATTACTCTGTGTGCACTAGCAAACACATAAGTCCCATACAGTTTATGTCCACAAACTCCAAAACATAAGGGGCCTATCATTGCACCAACAATCTCCCCCTTTTTGGACAGTTGTTGACAAAACAGATAATCATCAAAGTGAAGATAGATAAGTGAAATGTAAATCGAACAAGAGTGAACTTGCGTTACTTGAATCGGTGATGAAATATACCCCCCTAGATGTATGCAGGGTTAATGATATGAAATGAAATTCCCTTGCAATTCATTGATGTGGAGGATTTTTCAATCATTCAAGGCAATGATTCACACTGATGATATATAATCCATCGAGAATGCAGTGCAATCATTCATAACTTCTGATAATAATTCCACCTGCAAAACAAATGCTTCGAGAGAAGTAGTGTAGCAGGCGGGGTTATTAATATTACAACACAGAAGTTTAGTTTTGAATCTGAGCACAAATAGTCTTCGAGGCATAAGTTTGAAAGACTCATAAAACCAGACCAAATAAACGCAGATACCAAATCTATCGAAACTTGATGTAATTCTCCCCGTTTTTGTCGACTAGTGTCAAAAAGGTGACGAAGAACATGAATGGAAAAGAGGTGAACTTGATTCACTCTGAGGCATCGCCCGAAGAACTGCCCGAAGATGTTTCTGATTCGGAAGTGGCTGGTATATCTTCATCATTAGCAGCAGATGTTCCTTCAAGACTGGCTTGAGGCTGAGACGATGAAGGCACATTTGGATCAGCCTGTTGATTCTTGCGGGACAATACATTTCCTTCAGCAGGCTTCTCAGTTGGAGATGTAGCTTCTGATTCGTCGAGCAACTTGCGTAGCTGAACCCAAAGTAAATCAGTTGTTGGCTCATGGGCTAGCAGAGGTGGAGTGATACGATCTTGAAAATCTTCAGCAGAGAACCCTTGATCAATATACTCATAGAGATCTTTAAGACCGGAGGTACTCAGTTGTTTCTTGGAGAAGAACTGATGTAGGGTAGAACCCTAGATGCCCGATGATACGTCTCCATCGTATCTACTTTTCCAAACACTTTTGCCCTTGTTTTGGACTCTAACTTGCATGATTTGAATGGAACTAACCCGGAGTGATGCTGTTTTCAGCAGACTTCCCATGGTGTTATTTATGTGTAGAAACAAAAGTTCTCGGAATGACCTGGAACTCCATGGAACATCTATTTGGAAAATAAGAAAAATACCGGAAGAAAAATCCATGTCAGGGGGCCCACACCCTGTCCACGAGGGTGGAGGGCGCGCCTGCCCCCCTAGGGTGTGCCACCTACCTCGTGGGCCCCCTGACGCTCCACCGACCTCAACTCCATCTCCATATATTCACTTTCGGGGAAAAAATCAGAGAGAAGGATTCATCGCGTTTTACGATACGGAGCCGCCGTCAAGCCCTAAAACCTCTCGGGAGGGCTGATCTGGAGTCCGTTCGGGGCTCCGGAGAGGGGGATTCGTCGCCATCATCATCATCAACCAGCCTCCAACACCAATTTCATGATGCTCACCGCTATGCATGAGTAATTCCATCGTAGGCTTGCTGGACGATGACGGGTTGGATGAGATCTATCATGTAATTGAGTTAGTTTTGTTAGGGTTTGATCCCTAGTATCCACTATGTTCTGAGATTGATGTTGCTATGACTTTGCTATGCTTAATGCTTGTCTCTAGCCCAAGTGCCATGATTTCAGATCTGAACCTATTATGTTTTCATGAATATATGTGAGTTCTTCATCCTATCTTGCAAGTCTATAGTCACCTACTATGTGTTATGATCCGGCAACCCCGAAGTGACAATAATCGGGACCACTCCCGGTGATGACCATAGTTTGAGGAGTTCATGTATTCACTATGTGCTAATGCTTTGTTCCGGTACTCTATTAAAAGGAGGCCTTAATATCCCTTAGTTTCCATTAGGACCCTGCTGCCACGGGAGGGTAGGACAAAAGATGTCATGCAAGTTCTTTTCCATAAGCACGTATGACTACATTCGGAATACATGCCTACATTACATTGATGAATTGGAGCTAGTTCTGTGTCACCCTATGTTATGATTGTTACATGCTGAACCGCATCCGGCATAATTCTCCATCACCGATCCAATACCTACGAGCTTTTCACATATTGTTCTTCGCTTATTTACTTTTCCGTTGCTACTGTTACAATCACTACAAAACACCAAAAATATAACTTTTGCTACCGTTACTTTTGTTATCGTTACCACTACTATCATATTACTTTGCTACTAAATACTTTGCTGCATATACTAAATTATCCAGGTGTGGTTGAATTGACAACTCAACTGCTAATACTTGAGAATATTTTTTGGCTCCCCTTGTGTCGAATCAATAAATTTGGGTTGAATACTCTACCCTAAAAAACTGTTGCGATCCCCTATACTTGTGGGTTATCAAGACTATTTTCTGGCGCCGTTGCCGGGGAGCATAGCTCTATTCTTTGAGTCACTTGGGATTTATATCTGCTGGTCACTATGAAGAACTTGAAAGACGCTAAGACAACAATTTATCCCTCAACTACGAGGGGAGGTAAGGAACTACCATCTAGCTCTGCACTTGATTCACCTTCTGTTTTGAGTAAGCTTGCGACACCTAAACCTGCTTCTGCTATTCATTCTGATATGTCGCATGTTATTGATGATGCCAACTTCTGCTATGCATGATACTTATGATGAGACTACTTCTATGCTTGATACTACTGGGCCACTTGGTGAATTTCTTGATGAACAAATTGCTAGGGTTAGAGAGAAAGAAATTATTGAAACTGATTATATTGATGAAAGTGATGATGAAGACTTGCCTGTTATTCCTGAGGGTTATGTTTTTGATAAAGAAGCTACTTTAGCTATTTTAGCTTGCAAAGATAGATATGAACTCAAGAGGTTATTAGCTAAATGGAAGCAACAATCTCTTAATGATAGAATGAAACCTGACCCTGCTTTTGCTACTTCACCTATCTGTGTTACTGATAAGGATTATGCATTCTCTGTTGATCCTGATATAATTACTTTGGTTGAATCTGATCCTTTTCATGGCTATGAATCTGAAACTGTTGTGGCACATCTTACTAAATTGAATGATATAGCCACCCTGTTCACTAATGATGAGAGAACTCGCTACCTTTATATCCTTAAAATATTTTCATTCTCATTAAAGGGTGATGCAAAGATATGGTTTAATTCTCTTGATCCTGGTTGTGTGCGTAGTCCCCAGGATATGATTTATTACTTCTCTGCTAAATATTTCCCTGCTCATAAGAAACAAGCTGCTTTGAGGGAAATATACAATTTTATGCAAATTGAAGAAGAGAGTCTCCCACAAGCTTGGGGGAGGCTTCTCAAGTTACTTAATGCTTTGCCTGATCATCCTCTTAAGAAAAATGAAATACTTGATATCTTTTATAATGGACTAACCAATGCTTCCAGAGATTACCTGGATAGTTGTGCTGATTCTGTTTTTAGGGATACGTTGTTCGATGCCTCGAAGTGGAGGTAGACCCGGAGGTAGCTCGTCGGGGAATACATCTTGGAATTCCTGCAATAGAGAAGATACCACTAAAGGTAGATTGTGAGAGGTGTTTGTTTTGGGTGCCTCGTCCTTGCACAAAAGGACATAGTGCATAACACTTGATGGGTTCTCACACACTTCTCTTATCTCACTTTTGGTGGCAAATAAGACTAAGTTTTTCTTGTCGCTCATCGTGGAGGCACTCAATTTAGGCTCTTGGCGGTCACTCTCTTTTGGGTGGTTCGCTCTCTCACTTTTCTCTCCATGATGGGTGGCTTGCTTGCCGGCGATCACTTGGCTAGGAGACATAGGACGTAGCACATACTCTGTTCCCTTCATCTTGAAGCTATAGTGATTCATTCGCTCGTTGTGGATGACGCCTCGGTCAAATTGCCATGGCCGTCCAAGAAGGAGGTGGCAAACGGACATCGGAACGACATCACACTCCAAAGTGTCTTCGTATGCTCTGATCTTGAAGGAAACTTGCACCATATGCTCGACTTGGATAGCGCCGGAGTCGCTTAGCCATTGAGCCTTATAGGGATGTGGATGCTTCATCTTGACCAATTGAAGCTTGGAGCATAGTTCTTCACTTGCCAAGTTATGACAACTCCCTCCACCGATGACGACCTTCACGGACCTTCCATTGATGCCAGCCTTAGTGTGGACGATATGGCATCTTTGGTCTTCGTCTTGTTGATGTTGAATTGTCAAGACTTTGGAAACAACGAGAGCGGGGCTCGAATCTTCATCACAAAAGACTTGATCATCTTCATCTTCATTCACTTGTCTGTGCATGGACACTTGCTCAAGGGCTTCCATTTCCTCTTGACTCATGGAGTCGTAGGTTCCATCGTCGTTGAGGATCATGGTGCGCTTATTTGTACACTCGAAGGACTTGTGGCCTCGGCCGCCGCATGTGAAGCACTTGATGGAACTTGTCTTGATGGTCTCATCGGTTGGGGTAGATGATGATGAAGTTCTCGGCTTGAAGTTGCTTGTAGTAGGAGGATGACTTTAGGTTGTCGAAGCTTTCTTATAACTTGACTCGTCGTTGTTGCTTGTAGATGGCTTGGTTGAGGTAGAAGGTGTTGGAGTCGTAGAAGCTTGGTTGTTGGAGAAGCTATAGCTCTTGGAAGAGTACTTGGCATACTTGAAGTCATCTTGCACTTGTCGTCCCGCCTTGGTAGCTTGATGCACTAGCTCGATGAGGTTGGAGTAAGGTGGGAAGTCGGCTATCTTCTTGATGGAATGATTGAGTCCATTCAAGAAACATGCCATAGTTTGCTCATCATCTTCCATGACATTAGCTCTTATGATGGCAAACTCCATTTATTTGTAGTATTCTTCAACGCTCTTGGTTCCTTGTTAGAGGAGTTGGAGTTTCTTGAAGAGATTGTGGTTGTAGTAGGTTGGCACGAAGCATGCTCTCATGACGTCCTTCATTTGATCCCAAGTGGTGATGGGTGGTTCACCTCTTAGTTCTCGTCGCTTGATGACTTGTTCCCACCATATGAGGACATAGTCTTGGAACTCAAGGGATGCCATGGCGATCTTCTTCTCTTCCTCATACTTGTGCAAACGAAAGATCTTGTCGACCTTCAATGCCCATGAAAGGTACTCTTCAGGATCATTGCTTCCTGTGAACTTGGGCATGGTGAACTTGAGCTTGCTGTAGCATTTCTCTTCATTGTGTTGGGTTCATGGATGCTAACGCCCTTGTCGTGGATGATTGTCTCCCTCAACTTGCTCCTGGCGTGGAAGATTTCCATTATCTTGTTGCTCTTGGCGAACTTGGGGTTCTTTTCGAGGAGCTTGTGGAACTTGACGATGCACTCGAGCTTGATGGTTCCTCTCTTGAACTTCTTCGCGAAGTGCTTCTTCTTCCTCCCGGGTATGCCGGTTACGGTTGTCGATGGCGCGACTTGTTTCGTGGAGGGCACGTTGGGCCTCAAGTGCTTGTGCTTCACGCCATTGTTGTTGTTGTTGGTGCGCCTCGACATCTTGCTCCTCTTGATGTTGGCGCGCCTGCTCTTCGTCTTGTTGGCGTTGGCGTTGCCTTTCTTGTGCTTGCACCAAGGTAGCTTGGTTTTGGTGATGTCGAAGCTCTTGCGCTTGATTTTGCTCTTGAGAATCGGTTCCGTGTAGAGGATTGCGGTTTGCTTGATGGTTTTGGCGCACGGCTCGTCGATGAGTGTTTGATGTCGGAGCACTTGAGCCAGAGATGGTGTCGTCGGAGTGTCGACTCGAGCAGCTCCGTCTTGAGTAGGATGAAGAGGTAGAAGAACGGTTGACCAACAAGGCACGAATCTCGTCCATTCTTGCATTGCTCTCTTGTTTTTCTTAGTTGAGCTTGTTGTCGAAGTAGTCTCTTGTACGTTGCTCGAGAGTCGCAAGTCGGTGGCGAGATGGTCGATGCGGTCATTCATTGCTTGTTGTTCTTGATGCAAAGCTCGTTGTGCACCGAAGAGGTGGTTCTTGGTGACGTAGGAGGTCATGTCGTCGTCTTGCTCGATGAAGAGTGGGTTGGTAGAAGTACTTGGCCTATCCATCATTCCAAGCAAATATGTACCTTGACCGATGTTGAAGATGGATCAATGATCACGCAAATGTGTAACAAGGAAATATCACAATTGGTACCAATTCTTGTCGGTTCTCACACTTACACAAGTAAAAGCTTATGGTGGAGCTCGGTTACGACGGTGGCACAAAATTTGATGCAATTGTTAGTGAGCCTCAATAATGTTGGAAAAGATTCACAAATGTGCAAATGCAACAAGTAGACCAATAGCAAGATATGGTACACGGAAACACACACACGGAAAGATAAATGGGGCCGTGCAACCAAGGAATGAGCCAAAATGTGGAATGCACGAAAATGCTCTTGTTGCGCAACACTAGAGAGACGCTAGCACGATTGCACAATAGGCGGATACGAAACTTGTGCACAACCTACTAAGCAGAAATGCAACGACTTCTATCCCAAGTATTCTATTTGTATGGTATTTAGATGATATGATCCAAGATGATCGAGTATGACAATCTTAATGTAGTATGATGCTATGGTTCTTGCTTAAAAGCTCTTTGCTTGTCTTTCCCTTTTGCTTAAAATCTTGGTTGGCTCTTTCTCTTTTGAGCTCTTTCTCATGCAAACTTCACGAACCAAGATGGCAATTGAATATGCGATGACAACCTTGTGACACAAGAGATGATATCAAGATATGTACCGAGATGATATGGTATGTATGCAATGGGAGCTATGATCACTAATGTGCACAAGTAACGTTGCCGACAATACCAAAAGGCTAGTCTCGATAGGCAAGGTACGCAAAATGGCCTATGGGGTTATCAATGCAATGGCAAGAATGTACAATGATGGTATATCACGATACCAAGATGATATAGAGGTTACCGTTGATGGTTTGTCAAGTGTAAGCAAGAACGGTTGTTGTCGATGACGAGTTCGTGTCGAAGACGAGCGGCAGTGATGTCGATGTTGAACCGTTCCTAGTTAGCCGAAATACCCTAGGAAACGATGAAATAACTCAAATTCTCAAAATCAAATGTGTCAAAATTTGTCGGAGTGCGTAACGAGTAAGCGATGGTGGCAGCGGAAAGCGGAAGGGCTATCGGAGTGCATATGCGGAAGTGGAAATGGGTTGCATATGCGAAAGTGTAGGTGGAAAGGTGGTGGTGGCCAAACTGAAATTTTTTAGTTTCGTCAAGAATCGTCGGACGTCCGGTGGTGGTCAGACGACCGGTACTCGTTCGGACGACCGGAGACGGTCGGACTCCGGTGCCTGGGCGATTTCGGGCACGAGATGAACTGGGGTTTTCGAGGTGGAGGTGGCAAAATTGGTCAAATTCGAGCGATTTTGTGCATGGAAATGGTGGAAATGACGGTGGAAAGCTAGATCCACTCATGGCAAGGAAAATCCATGGATCAAATCCAACAAAACTTCATCACAACTACAAATCACAAAAAAAAATTGGGGCTATTTTTGGTGGGGATTTTCGAAAGTGGGGAAGAACACAACAAAATCAAGCTAGAAAACAAGTGGTAGGGGCTCCAAATTCATGATCAACGTGGCTCATGATACCAAGATGATGTAGGGTAGAACCCTAGATGCCCTATCTTTCACGAAATGGAGGGGATCCTATGAAGAACACGAGGGGAAATGTGAGGGAAATACACTCAAACCAACAAGATTCAGTCACACATTTGCTAGATCCTCAAAATACAAATAGATACACGATACAAATCCAACATAGGACGATACAAGAGGTAACTAGTTCATCCGCGTGACACTACTAGGGAAAACCCTAGCAGTAGCGCGGGGTAATTGCTAGCAGTAGCGCGGGGGCCTGCGCTACTGTTAGGGCGCTATAGCTAACTTTTAGCAGTAGCGCGGGTGGTACCCGCGCTACTGCTACTTCTAGTAGTAGTAGCGCGATTGCCACCTGCGCTACTACTACTTAGTTGTAGCGCGGGTCAGGGCCCCGCGCTACTACTAACTAATTGAGAATTAAAAAAATTAATTCATGGCTGCTACTGGTCCTCGAGGGGATGAAGTTGTTTGTGGTGATGGTGCTTCCCCACTAACTTGTGCCCGCACCTCTCGTCTACTGCTGCTAGAAAAGAAGAGAAAATTATTAGAAAGAGGAAGAGAGAGATAGAGAGCAGTAGGAGGAGGAACTCACCGGTGGCCGCCGGAGTTGGAGACGACGCCCGAAAGCCTAGATGAAGCTCCGTTACCTGCTGCTGCTTGTCGTGGGACCCTTTACCCGGCGAGGAGGTGCAAGTGGCTGCGTCCATGGCGGATCTAGCTGCCGCCATGTGGACGATGCTCTGTTGGTTTCCCTCTCCTTCCAACAGCGGAGAAGAAGGAGGATGGAGGGGGAGAGGAGGGGTCTGCGAGAGGAGTTCGTCGGATTTGTGAGTGGCGCCGAGGTGCGAGGCCGGCAGCGGTGGTGGGTGAGGAAGGGAATGGCGAGTGGGAGGAGAAGGGGAATCAGAAGAGTGTAGGTTTGGATTTGGGCCTTCACACGCTATGTGTACATATGTCTTGGTGGGTCGATAGTAGTAGCGCAGGTTTATACCCCTCGCTACTACTATGGCATGTCCCGAGTGGGCACGGTAGAGACCACTTAGTAGTAGCGAGGGTTATAAACTCGCACTACTACTATCAACTTAGTAGTAGCGTGGGTTTATACCCATCGCTACTACTATGGCATGTCCAGGGGGCACGACAGAGACCACTTACTAGTAGCGAGGGTTATAAACCCGCACTACTACTATCAACTTAGTAGTAGCGAGGGCTATAAACCCACGGTACTAGTAAGTAGCAGCAGCGAGGGGTATAAACCCTTGCAACTAGTAAGCGTCTGCCTATAAGCTTTTCCCTTGTAGTGTGACGAGGCCTTGAGGGGGGTCTTCCCGTGAGGGATCTTGAATCCGCTTGGGGGATCTTCTCCGAAGAGGTCGTGAACTCCAATGGAGAAGTAACCAAGTGGATGAGCAAAGCTCTATCTCTCAAATGAGCTATCACATTGCTGACCCTAGAAAGAGGGAGGAGGAGGAGTATATATAGTCGAAGGGGGCGAGGGGTACTTGGGCTTCGGCCCAACACGAAGTCAACACACAGGCGTTGGACGTCCGACGGCTTCCGGTTGTCCGATGGCTCGTGAGGGTCCGGACGTCCGGTGTGTGTTGGAAGTCCGATGTTTTGGCTCGGGTGTGCTTTGGTTGGACATCCGGTCAGGGTCGGATGTCAGAGGCGCCTGTCGTCCGATGATCTCCATACTTCCGATGTTTTCGTACTGGCCTGGTGGTGTCGGTCGTCTGGCGGAGCTCGGCTGTCCGGGCGCTAGGAGGTGTCAGACGTCCGACCGACGTCGGTCGTCCGGTCGCTGGAGCATGCGCGGGCTGGGACTTGGTGTGCTGGTTGATGCTCCAGGCGTCAGACGTCCAACAAGGTTCAGCCGTCCGATGGCTGGGGATTTCTTGGCAGCTCTTCTTCTTGTCCCTTGTACTTGGTGTCCTCACCGTCTTGTCCGTTGGGTGTTGCTGCTCCCTTGCCTTCCTCCAAGTACCTGATCACACATAGGGTTTCTGCTTGAGGTAGTAGCCATGTCTCATATGTAGAGAGTGGTAATTCGGAGAGGAGCGAGTTCACCTTACACTGGTGCGCGTCGGTACTAAACAAACAGTTTTTTACCCCTTTCTTCGGCGGCATTTGGAACCGTCGCCAAGTGAGTGTGGGCGATAGGGGGGTCCTTCCCACACGACCCAGAAACCGTTGGGGATATGCCCTCTTGGCACACACGTTCGGCAAAATGAGGTCGTGTGCGACCAACGAGCACTCAAATACGGAAATACGTAAAATAGAGCTAAAAAAACAATTATACGTCAAAATTGTTTCCGGTCGTAAGTACATCCCTCACAGTCAGTCCCCGCTAAACATTTCCATTCGTATGCACATCCCACACAGTCGCTCCAAGGAAAAAGTTTCTGTTCACAGGTACATCACACACAATTTTTCCCGTTAAATCGTTTGCGTTATTGAATGTAGCACACACGCTCAGTAGAAGAAACTGTGTGGCAAAGGCTGTCCATGACACACAGTTTTTATGTGGTAAACGTTTGTGCAAGGTGGCCTAATACAAACAGTTTTCAAGAGAAAGTCGTGTGTGATTGTTCATTGATCCAACACGGTTTATTCCTAGAAACTGTGTGCGTTGCCTGAGGTCATCGCCCACGGTATTTTTTCAACAACCGTTTGCAATATCAAAACCCAATTAGCAGGCTAATTCGCCATTAGCAGGCTAATTGCCCTATTATTAGTAATCCATTTATTAATCTAATTGACATTCATATTAAGCACACAATATATTTCATTTCCATATTAAGGAAGAAGAATTTCATAATTGAAATACACCAGAGTACAACATGATATAGCTTCAGCACTCAGCTACCCCATTACACAACTACACCAGCAGCAAGTTCCACATGCAACATGTAGAACCTTTCGAAATTAGCATCATAGATGGTATATAGACAGATGCATCTCATCTGGAAAACTGCTGAAGCGGAAGGCGAATATTGAGCCTTCATTCATGTTGAATGTCTTTGCAACTTTAGGCCAGTGCCTGTGGATGATTGACCGTCCGTCCTTCGGCCTCTTCAGGAACACTTCAATATTGAACCGTGGGTGTTGTATGAAAACCTTCCTCGCCTCCTGACCATAGAGGTGGTTCGAGAGGTAATCATCAGTGAACTGCTTTGGAAAGGCCTGAAAACAAGGATGTGCATAAATATCTTCTCTATATTGCAAATGGGGCAAAGGAATAAAAAAAGGCAAGGTATAATAGTTAGTACCATCTTGTAGTGAACTGATGTCTTCTTCCTTGTGCAGACAAAGATCTTGTTGTTTTTTGTCGCTAATTTTTTTATCCTAACAATCTTTTTGAGTTTCTTGATTTGATTGATATTCATGGACAACTCATTTCCCCATATGCAAAAAGGGTCGAACAGTGGGTCAAAACCTCTGACAGCAGGACCTACATGTGCAAGACCAAATTGTTAAAAACCAAAATATTAGAATGGTTCCTGCAATTGCACAATAATGTGCTATTAGATAACGGACTATGCACGTGCTAACCTCGATTGTAAACCTTAGTGCTTCCCATTGTTTCCCTGCAACACATATAAGGTAGTTGGTCATCAGGTTAAGTAAGGGTTCGCATGCTAACAGTAAAATATGTTGATCAAAAATAAGCACATTGCAGATTCATCATATTAATTGAAGCCGCACGGAAAACCCATTTACCCAAACCAAGCATGATTAAGAACTAGGAAATATAGCACCTGTATATGTTTCTCATGTATTAAGTGCAGCCAAATTCGATTTATTCCTCACATGCACAACGATACAAAATTCTACCCACGATAATTGGACATCGCATTGCAGAATTGAACCAAGTAGTTAACTAAACACCACAACCAATGAACCAACATTAACTGAGCACCACATTGCACAATATAACATTGAACCAAGCAGTTAACTAAACACCACAACACATGAACCAAACATTAACTGAGCACCACATTGCACAATATAACATACTCCTAATAGAAGATCAGAGAGTTAACCAAACAGTTAACTACAGCCAATTGTAGCAATTTTATTTGTTTCTCATGTATTTATTACAGCCAAATTCAATTTATTCCTCGCATGGTATATAATAACAGAATGCACCCACAATTTTGTAAAGATAAATTCGATTTATTTCTCACATGGAATACAATACAAAATTGCATCCTGAAGAATTGAACATCACATTTGTAGAATTGAACCAAACAGTTAACTGAAGACGACAACTAATTAACAAAACAGTTAATAAGTGCGCACCACACTGCACGACATATAGAACATATACACTAGAGCAACAGATTGCATGGTGAAATTAGATAGCACAATTCACTGGAGAAGGAAAGGCAGGAGCAGCACACGCAATGGGTAAACCGAGCATGCTTAACCGGCGTAGCTAGCAATTGGCAAGGTGCTCCCCAAGATCTGGGGGTCGGCACGAATGGCAGCCATCGCGACCTCATCCGCGCGTGCGGCCGCGATTTGCTTCTCCGCTGCCAAATGCTCCTTGAGGTCCTGGCTATACTGCGTGCACCATGGCTTAGGCCGGCGCTTTTTTGGTGGAGGGGTCGGTGATTTGGGTGGAAGGTGTCGCGCTCGCGCTGGCGGTCCGGGCATGTGCAATGTCGAAGGAGGAGGAGGATGGGGGTCGGATGTGGATTACCTGCCTGGATAGAGGAGGCCGAGCAGCGTCAAGGAGGGTCGCCGGCGAGGAGGTGGCGGCACTGCAAGCAAGGAGTGAAGGTTTCAACTTGGAAAGGAAGCCGAAAAGAGGGGAAATGTGGTTTTTGGTAAGTTGTAGGGGCGGGGAGGTAGATATTTCCACGGAAGCCGAAAATTTGGAATCACTTCAGCCAAAAAACTGGCGCGCAACGTGTCATCAGACACGGTCCCTTATTCAAAACTGTGTACGATATGTGGACATCACAAATGATTCAGATAGCTTAACCCGTGTGTGATGAGTTTGAACGTCAAAAGTTTTGGTTCGAATTTCCATAGTTACAGTGGTCATCCACGTCATTGCATAATTTGGGTACACAAAGGAGACTACATCACACCCACACTTCTTAATCGAGCAAGATCAGCAGTTAAACAGAGCTAGTTAACCTACACATTACTCTAACAAATTAAACACCGGCACTCTTAATTAAACAAAACATAGAGTACTACCACGGCTGGTGCTCGTCGATATCCGCTGCCGCCTCCACGTCCAGCTCGCGCCCGACGGTCTCCTGGGGAAGGGGCTCCAT
This sequence comes from Triticum aestivum, assembly GCF_018294505.1. Taxonomy (NCBI): domain Eukaryota; kingdom Viridiplantae; phylum Streptophyta; class Magnoliopsida; order Poales; family Poaceae; genus Triticum; species Triticum aestivum. Next base: position 157,727,176 of record NC_057808.1, on the reverse strand, counting down.
GGCATCCATCGCACCATACTCGGCAAGCATCTCACCATCCGTGTCCGCCATCTCTTTGGAAAAGGCCGCCACGAGCTGGTCATGGGCGGACGCGATCTGGGCTTGGACGGGCTTCATCGTCGCAAGGTATGCGGCGGAGGAACGGACGACTGCTCGAACGCTCTCGCCGATTGCCAGCTCTTCGGCCGTGGGTTGCCGACCATTGTCGGAGAACTTCGTTTGATTTGTGCGGTGACCGCCAGAAGCTGGGCGTGGGCGGCCTCCATTAGGGCTAAGGCCACCGCTGTGGAGCAGACAGTTGTTGTGCCTCTCTCACGAGTTGCTATCCCCGAGGCAGATGTTGGTGCCGCCACCTGAGAAGCAACAACGGCCGTTTGGGCTGTCTTTACCGCCCGGTCGCAAATTGCGGCCGTGCTCATGCACCTTGTTAGCATGCGCATGGCGGCTACGGTCGCGCTCTCGTCGGAGTGGGCCACCGAAGTTGCCCTCACGACACGGGTCCACGTGCCCATCTTTCACCGACGATGATTGAACAGTGAAATGATATTTGGGGAGCGAGCTAGTGTGCTTGAGACGCCGGCTATGGACTGTAGCCGACGCACCTTCTCGCGTAAGCCATAGGCGTACTATACACCGACGGTGCTCCATGATATTTTGTACTACATCTCACATGGTTGCTGATAATAAACTGTGTGCGATCTACTTGATTTTTCATCTTTATTTGAATTACATAATGGGGTCACAGCGGCAATGGATGGTGTTTGAATTGCTAGACCTTTTATCTGGAGTGAACATGCAACTATATGTGTGTCGTAAAAGAATTGGAATTATTCAGGGTTTGTTTGAACATTTTATACATTAAATTGGTTTTCTAGCCATTTCAGGTGAACAATTCAAATTTGAACTACATGCACATGCCCCAGTGCATATAAATTGGTTGAAAAATCAAATATGTGTCCTTGGGTGCATGCTTAGGTCCCATGCAAGAAATGGGAATGAATTTCAAACACCGGGGCACCATTGATTGCTGGTAAAACATTCAGATGCCTAGTTTTCAAATTCTAGTAAATCCAAAACTCGTCTGAAATTCATGAAACTTGGCATGCTATCATGGAGCGGCATCAACATGTCATGGTACAAATTTTGTCCCATTTGGGGCAGGTTTGGGTATATGCTTCTCACAAACAGGAGCTTCTCAGAACAAGCATGATAGTTTTTGGTAGGGAACGTCCCATCTTTGTGGACGAAACGATATCCATTGCCTCTTATTGCTTTCAATTTTTTTTCTCATGTCAACATAGAACAACAGGAGTGTTGTGTGAATTTTTGTCATTTTTCGGGGTTCATTTGGACATTTTTATGCATTAACTGAGTTTTCAATGCATTTTATGTGCACAATTCAAATTTGAACTACATGCACATGCTCTAGTGCATATAAATTGGTTGAAAAATCAAATCTGTGTCCTTGGGTGCTTGCTTAGGTCCCGTGCAAGAAATGGGAATGAATTTCAAACAGTGGGGCACCGTTGATTGCCGGCAAAACATTGAGATGCCTGGTTTCTAAATTCTAGTAATTCCAAAACTCGTCTGAAATTCATGAAACTTGGCATGCTATCATGGAGCGGCATCAACATGCCGTGGTAAAAATTTGTCCCATTTGGGCCAGGTTTGGGTATATGCTTCTCACAAACCGGAGCTTCTCACAACAAGCATGATGGTTTTCGGTAGGGAAAGTCCCACCTTTGTGGATGAAATGATATCCATTGCCTCTTATTGCTTTCAATTTTTTTTCTCGTGTCAACATAGAACAACAGGAGTGTTGTGTGATTTTTTGTGATTTTTCGAGGTTCGTTTGGACATTTTTATGCATTAACTGATTTTTCAATGCATTTATGTGCATAATTCAAATTTGAACTACATGCACATGCTCCAGTGCATATAAATTGGTTGAAAAATCAAATATGTGTCTTTGGGTGCATGCTTAGGTCCCATGCAAGAAAGGGGAATGAATTTCAAACACCAGGCACCGTTGATTGCCGGCAAAACATTGAGATGCCTAGTTTTTAAATTCTAGTAAATCCAAAATTTTGTTAACCATTCACGTGACGCCACGTGTCTTGGTTTTAATATCTGCAGGAGGTGTCGTGCGAACAGGTGGTTGACCTGGACTGAACGGGAGGCGTGCGAGCGCCGTCCGGTGCGCAGGCTGACCGAGAGGCGTGCAAGCTGTCCTTGAGTGTGCAGGCTCATCGGGAAGCGTGCAAGCTGTACGCTGCGCAGGCTGACTGGGAAGCGAGCCCTTTGACTTCCATGGCCGCTCGCCTTGCTCGCATCCTCTCCATTAGTGGCTCCCAAGCCGCAGTTTAATTCGCTTTTTAAATATAAAACACTCCTTGCAAACATTTTAGTTAGAACACCCGTATGCAAACCGACAGCTTCCCGAGGAAGCCAAGAGAAAATGTGCCGAGCAAGATTTCTGCAGCTCTTGATCGCAAACATTTTAGATAGAACACCCGTATGCAAAGTGAGAGCAGCGTAGGATTTGTGCATCCCTTCAACGCGAATGATTGTTTTGGATGACCCGTGTGGAACCACGTACAAACAATTTGGTAAGATTTGTCAATCCTTGTAACACTGTGATTTGTTAAAATATGAAGCTAAAAATCACTAGCAGTATCCAATTTTCGCAAATAAAATTCAGTAATTAAGCATAGATTTCATTCATAGATTAAGCAGTCATTCTTAATTTATACAAACAGTTCAAATCGACAGCTGAATCGACCAAACTTTTCCCCAATTATTGCCAACCACGTACTGAAATAGCTAGTTCAACTATATATACAAGCTAAGCTTAAGTACGTTGTATAGTTCCACCACATCTATAGTCAGATGAACAGAACAAAATAGCCCCTAAATACTACTACTACTGCGGAGGGGCTTTGTACTACTTCCGGCTACCTCTCCTCTGCCAAGCGTGCTCAGTAAGAGGCGGAGGAGGAGGAGCCTACCGACAAGCTAGGAAACCGCAATGCGGTGCCTGCCGCTAATGCAGCTTCAGCGACGCTCGCCTCGAACGCCCTCTGCCGCTCCAGACGACCCCTCTTGAAGAGGTGGTTCTCCTCGTAGATCTCTTGATTCCTCGCCTTTGAGGCGGCGTGTGCCGCTGCCACTGCGGCAGTAAGGCTCTTTGCGTGCTCGACGAGGCGCTCCTCGTCCTCCCGCAGGAACTCGGTGTAGCACGCAAGGTTGCTGTCGCACGTGCGGGCGTCCACCTCCGCCTCCCACCTTCGGGCGGCGGTGGCGGAGCGGGTGATGACCCCGGCGGTTGACGGTGGGCTGGCGGCCACGGCGGCCGATGACGGGGTGGCGGCTATGACCACCACCTCCCGCCTTCGTGCCTCGGTGGCGGAGCGGGTGATGGCCACAGTGGCCGGTAGTGGGGTGGCGGCCACGACGGCCATCTCCCGCCTTCGGGCCGTGGCGGCGGAGCGGGCGATGTCCCTAGCTTTCGACAGTGGTGTGGCGGCAACGGCGGCCGGCAACAGCTGCCGACGGGCACCGGTGGCGGAGCGTGTGGTGGGTGTTTCACGCACACCCAATAGGGACGCCACGCGCACTACACTACACCGGGGACTGCGCCGCTGCCACGGTGTAGCCTCCTAGCTGGAGCTGTCCTCTGATGACGGCGGAGTGGCTGAGCGACAACGACGGACCGGTGCCATTGGCGAATGTCGGAGAAGCAGACGAGATAAGCTACATGGATGGAGGGGGAAATGCGACGCATGACTCACCGACCGTGAGGGTTTTTATAGCAGGCCGGTAAGCATTGGGACTTTGGGGGATTTCACCGAGTCGGGCGGGACGCTTGCACGGGAACCTGCGAGGTTGTGCGCGAACGAGCTCACCGATGATTCATTGGCGCCACCGTTTGGTAAAAAGAACGCCCGTGCGCGCTGCGCAAGCTTGCGCTGTAAGCCGTCTGCGGCAGCGGGCTGACAAGACGTGCGAGAGGAGGACTAAATGCCACGTACACATACGGTTAATAAAAAAACGTTTGCGATTTAATTACCTACTATACCACCGTCCTGGTTTATAAGTATGATTTAACTAATAAAATACGAATGCATGTCGCCAAAGATTATATAGTTGGATTTGTATTTGAACATAGTTTCCAATTATATAATTTTTAAAACATGCATTAACATTTTGTACATTCTTGCCATTACATTGTTAACCCCTTAGCCCATTTTGCGCCATTTGCCTATCGAGACTAGCCTTTGAGTATTACCGGCAACATTACTTGTGCACATTAGTGATCTGTACCTTCCATTGCATACATACCTTATCATATTGCTATCATCTAGGTATCATCATATCATCCCTTGTGTCACAAGATTGTTCCCGCATATACATAATTGTTATCTTGGTTTGTGCATTTCACATAAGTGGCCATACAAAAAAAGAGAATAAGCTTTTAAGCAAAAAGAGAGCAAAGAAGCTTGTAAACAAGAGCCATAGCATCGCCACATTGCATACCATACTACCATATTGATCATCATGGATCATCGTATGCGAAACACCGGAACATCATACATACATAGCATACTTGGGATAGAAAGCTCATACATTTTGCATCTCATAGGTTGTGCACAAGTGTCATATCTGCCTATTGAGCAAGCATGCTAGCGTCTCTCTAGAGTTGTGCAACACAAGCGTTTTCCGTGGATTCCACATTTTGTGTTCATTCCATGGTTGCACGACCCCATTTATCTATCTGTGTGTGTGTTTCCGTGTGCCACATATTGCTATTGGTCTACTTGTTTCACTTGCAAATTTGTGAATCTTTTACAACATTTTGTTATGGCGTGTTATGGCCGGTTTATCTAGGACCACCGGGCAATCTTAGCCTACAAGTTATCTTAGGTTAATTCTTATGCAAGTTATCTTAGGTTAATTCTTATGCAAGTTATCTTACGTTAATTCTTATCCAAGTTATCTAGGTTATAAATATAGGCTGTAAGACTCTTTTTGGAAGCAAGCAATAAGAATATTATTATCCCTATTGCCCGGCTCCCAGAGGAGCCGGAACCCTAGCCGCCTCTACCCCTAGCCGCCGCCGCCATCCTCCTCTAACGCGACGGCGCCCAGCCGCCGGCGCGCCCTCCTCCCTCCTTCCCCTACAACCTACGGAGCAAGTCTGGTAGGATCCCTGGCTCTAACAATTTGGTATCCAGAGACTCAGGTTCGATCATGTCGTCATCAACACCCACGCCGCCGCTGCCCATCATCACTACCGCCCCGGTGACCACTGTCGGGTCCCCAACGCCGCCAGCCCCGATCACCTCCGCGCCGCCGGTCCCCGTCACTTCCGCGCCGCCGACAACCTCTGTCTTCACGACGGAGGAGATGACCAGCACCATGCGGGACCTCGTGACGGCCGTCCAGGGCATCTCCCTGTACTTGGCCGGCCCGCACACCACCCCGCCGGCTACGGCCCCCGCCTACAGCCACCCGATGACGCACTGGCCGATCCAGAACGCGTCGGGCCCGAGCAGGATGCCCCTGCTGCCGTTCCAGGCGGGCTACACCGGCGGGCCCCCACCGCTGCTGCACCTGCCCTGGTACTCGTTACCCGCGGCGATCGCCGGGGCCCATCCGTCGCTCCAGCCGCCGCCCGCCCCAGCGCCGTCCTGGCCGCAGTGGCCCGCTCCGGTTCTCACGGCGCCACCCGCGTCTGCAGCGCCCGCCCCAGCGCTGCAGTGGCTGCACTAGACCGCGTCGGCCCCAGCCGCGCCAACCGCGCCGCCCGCGCCGGTCCAGCTCCCACCGCCGCCGCCCAGCTCCGGACAGGGCCAGCCCACACCGGGAGGACTTCCGATCTAGCAGGTCCGGTTTCTGCCGTCATCATCCCCGATCCCGGCCTGGCTAACCGGGACGTCGCCACCGCCAGTTTACACAGAGGGCGGGGACCCACCGGTACCCATGCTGCAGTCTGGGGCCTCGTCCGGCTCCGTGGGGGCCTACGACGGCCTCCCCACCGTTGACCGGGCACCGTCATCATCACTGCTCCGCACCGCCGAGCCGGTCGGCCATGGCGCACCGACCCAGACGCCGCCACGATTCGCCAAGATCATTTCGCCACTTATGACGGCACGGAGGACCCTATCAACTGGCTCAACCAGTGCGACCAGTTCTTTCGCAGGCAGTGCACCCTCGCATCGGAGCGTACGTGGCTCACCTCGTACCACCTCCACGGCGCGGCACAGACCTGGTATTACGCCCTCGAGCAGGATGAGGGCGCCATGCCCCCTTGGGAGCGCTTCCGCGAGCTCTACCTCCTTCGCTTTGGGCCTTCGGTTCGCGGGAGCTGCCTAGCGGAGCTCGGCCGCCTTCCCTTCACCTCCACGGTGCAGGACTACGCTGACTGTTTGCAGGCCCTGGCATGCCATGCGTCGGCTGTCACGGCGCAGCAGCGGGCCGACCTCTTTGTCGGTGGACTTCCGGATCACATCCGTGTAGACGTGGAGCTTCGGGGACCCCAGGATCTCCAGTCGGCCATGTACTACACCCGCGCGTTCGAGCGCCGCGCGGTGGCCATCCAGCAGGAATCACCGTCCCGGACTGCTGGGTCGCTACCCGGGCCGGATTCCGCGCAGGGTCGGCCTGCATAGGCTGCTGCAGCACCCCTCGCCGCGACCGCGGCGCGCTCGTTCCGCCGGCTCACCTCAACCGAGCTACTCGAGCGTCACCACCAAGGGTTGTGCTTCAACTGCGACGAGCCCTACACGCCCGGCCATGCCTGCCCGTGACTCTACATTCCGGAGGATGCCATCGCCGCCCACCTGGCCGCCCCAGCTGTCGAGAAGGTGTTTGACGCTAGTTGATCACCTCGAGGAGTTCCGCAAGCGCTTCCCCACCTTACAGCTCGAGGACGAGCTTTTTGTGCAGGCGGGGAGAAGTGTTATGGCGTGTTATCGCTGGTTTAGCTAGGACCACCGGGCAATCTTAGCCCACAAGTTATCTTAGGTTAATTCTTATGCGAGTTATCTTAGGTTAATTCTTATGCAAGTTATCTAGGTTATAAATATAGGCTGTAAGACTCTTTTTGGAAGCAAGCAATAAGAATATTATTATCCCTATTGCCCGGCTCCCAGAGGAGCCGGAACCCTAGCCGCCGCCATCCTCCTCTAACGCGACGGCGCCTAGCCGCCGGCGCGCCCGCTCATCGCGGCGCCCTCCTCCATCCTTCCCCTACAACCTATGGAGCAGGTCTGGTAGGATCCCTGGTTCTAACATATTTATTGACTCATGCTAACATTTTGCATCAAATTTTTGTGCCACAATCCTCACCAAGCTCCACCCTAAGCCTTACTTGTGTAGGTGTGAGAATTGACAAAATCCGGTACCAATTGTGTTATTTCCTTGATACATTATTGAGTGGTCATTGATCCATCTTCAACACTAGAAAGGTACATTTGGTCTAGTTCTTTCCTTTCTGCCACTTACATTTGCTCGAGTCTTATCATGGATAGGCAAGGCATTTCATCTCCGGTCTTCCACGACAACGACGGCACGAACAACTACAACACCAAAACATCCATCTTCGTACTACAACGAGCAATGCAAGGCATTGAGCGACTCGCCATCGACATTTGCCAAAACAAAGCAAGGAAAAGGGATTACATCGACACCAAGTTGGACGAACAAATGGATCAAGTACGAGACTTGGTGGCCAAATACAAGTCTTCTTCCCATTCATCATTTTCACGGCAAAGAGGCTCAAGTCGCACACCTTCGGAGCGGCAACAATATGCGAGTACCACGCGGCACCGTCAAGAAAACCTTCATGAGCACAAGAGAAGACCGCGAGACGAGCACCAACAAGATGAAGCTACGAGTACTACCACCACTTAGACATCTTCGCCAAGTGTTATCAAGGCATCTTCGCCTTTGGACATCTTCGCCTACCTCAACGAGTACGCCTACATCGGCCTTCATCCACGGCGACGGTGACGAGATGATCGAGCATGGGATTTTCCCTTCGGTCATGGAGGAGAGCGATGATGTGCCATCTTCGGCCTTCATCCACAGCGACGACGATGAGATGGTTGAGCATGGGATTTTCCCTTCGACCACGGCGACGTATGATGACTTGAGTGACTTGTGCCACCATATTGAGAGTGCGAGTGATTTCACCACTAGCCCCATATATGATGAGTTGCCACAATTACCATGTGAGGAGAGCCACAACCCCCACCACTTGAGTGAGATGAGTGACTCCACCATATGTGAGGTTGAGTGCACCTATTTTGAGGGAGTGAGTGAACCACCACATAGAGAGAGTGTGATAGTTGATTGGGCATGTGAGGCCACTATGATTTCTAATGACATAACCTCTACGTCTATTGTGTCTTCTCCTTTGGTGCTAGGTCCCATATATGATGACGCGCCGATTCGTGACGACTTCGTCCTTCCTTTGGACAAGACAACGGCCATGGTGGAATATGATGCACCCCCCACATGGTTCCATCAAGTTGATGATGATGACCACCATTTGGTCATTGCCGCCTCACCTACACCACATGAGTGGAATGAGAATGGTAACATAGGTGAAGGTGATGCTCTTGTCCCACTAGTGGACATTCTTGACATTGATTGTTTGCATGATGTTGATCCACCTAGTACCGTGCTTCATGCTAGTGTGACTTCCCATGCGATGATTTACCCATTTATGATGAGTTTGATGATTGCCATGTGGAGTCCATTAATTGTGATGCCATGTTACATAGGATTTCTTGTGACAATTCTCTAGGTCACATCATGTTTGACAATCCATTAAACTTGTCATATGCTATGAGTGCGATCTTCCATATTGCATCATTCCAATCTCATCATAGTGACTATGCATATGCCATTAAAATAAACCCAATTTGCACATATGGCATAGATGACAAGCCCATAGTTATTTGCATTTGTTTTTCTTGTGATGATATTGATATGATCCCTTTGCATCATTTATCTCATATGCCATGCCATGACCACCTAGCTTCGGATATGCATTGTTTTGGATGTTTTCAATATTCTCAATATGATGTTTCCACTATTGCTCATGAGGACACCCCCATAGTTTCCTCATACACTTTAGGAGATTTTGATCCATCCTATCCATTGCATGATCCCAATACTTGTGTGCACCATATGCTCCCCATGAATGAAAATGATATTGATGTGCCATATACTTGTATGCTAAATTCGCATCACAATCATGTTATACATAACAACTATTCTTTCATGATGGATGACATGTTCATATACCACGTTTCCAATTTCTTTGAGCGATGTCTATCTTGTGCTAACTCTCATGAGTACATACACATCATGATGGATGATGTGTACATTTACCACGCACACAATTTCTTTGGTTTGTGTCTCTTTTTTGTAGGTACTCATGAATACTTGTCAACTTCACAATCCCATGAGTTGACAAAGTGAGCTCTAGAGAGCAATGACGACTTGGGATACCATGGATTCTCATTCCTACCACTCTCTTCGCTCATTTCTTCTACATGGCTCTCACATGGTTATGGGTTATCGTCCATTCCATATTATATGCCCATCTTGCCATGTTCACTTTGCATGATATGCTCATTCCTATGCCTTTGCCATGCATTTGTGACCCATGCTTTGCATTACACATGATGATTGATTTTAGTACTTGTATGTGTATTTGCAAGCTTGGTGGAGATATTGCTTCTTATTGCCGTCTTCCATTGATGCCACATTCCTACGATGATACTATGGTCTTGCTTTGTGCTCGTGCTCGCGATATGTCATGTGCATTACCTATATCTATTATTTGCTCACATGACATGATTGCCATGATTTCCTCTAGTGTGTTGCATCTTTGCTCCACTAGTTTGCACGACTTGATTTCTATGCTTTCTCATGTTGCATCCAATTCTTGGATTACTTGCTCCTATCATATGTTTGGTTGCAACAATGTCATTACTTCACATATGCCTATTCCTACTATTTGCTCACATGGCTTTATTGCCTCGCACATGTTGCAAAATTTCTATATCATTTGTGTTGAGTGCCTCACTTTCTTCACCACACCATATGCACATTATGCTTGGATTGTCTTGCACTTGCCCCATGTGTTTAGACATTGCATTTAATTTGGTGCTGTGAATGACTCTTATGCCTACCATAGACCGTTCATTGAGAGTCCTATGCATGCTTGCTATGACATTGAGGTAGATGCTTATTCTCTTGTCACACATATTTGCATCTCTACCTCACATTTACATGCTTGTTTCCTTGATGTCCTTGATTTTGCTCCATTTATGCGCTTACATGACATGTCACAGTCCCTTGTCACACCATATATTATGCTTGATGACGACACTTGTTTGGTGAATCACCTCTTCAATGCTTGGTTTTGCACTAACGCTACAATACAAAAAAAGACACATCCGTGACATTTTGGGCCGAACGAATATCTTTTCTGTCATACTTATGACACTTCTATGACGATAATTGTGACAAAACCAGGTATCATCATAGATGTGGTGGTGTCCTACTTCTATGACAAAAATCATGACAAAAAATGGGCTTTTCGTCCTGGGCGGGCCGGAGACGCAGCTGCATGACATTCTTTGGCTCGTCCATGATAGAGAAAACAATGGTAGAAGTGAGGGCGAGGAAAATATCGGTGGAGTTCCCGGTTACGGTGGGTGTCGGGGGCCGACTGATGCGCGTTTCTCTCGTACGTACGGGCGTGTGTGCGAGGCATTGCGCTCTAACTGAACCAGAGCGAGGCGTTGGGCTCTAACTGAACCCAAGCGATTGCACTGCAGGCTATGTGTTACTGAACCCGATCGAGCGATCGATCCCTTTCTATTAACTGAACCCGATTGATTCCTTCGCTACTGGTGCTAACTGAAGCCGATCGAACACTGCTGCCTCCTTCCCTTGATGAACAGTGAACGTTGTTGGGGGGTTTGGATGAACAGTTCCTGGTGGGGGTTGGATGAACAGGAACCTGTGGTAGTAGAGGCCGTTGCCGCTGGATGAACAGTGCCCCGGTCGATCGAGCCGGTGGATGAATAGGACCCCGTGGAGGGTTGGATGAACAGGACCCCGTGGATGGATGGTTGAACAGTAGCCGGTGGAGGGCTGGTTGAACAGCAACCGGTGGAGGGCTGGATGAACAGTAGCCCGTGGAGGGGTGGTTGAACAGGACCCCGTGGAGAGGGTGTTGGGGAACATAGTAATTTCAAAAAAATTCCTACGCACACGCAAGATCATGGTGATGCATAGCAACGAGAGGGAAGAGTGTTGTCCACGTACCCTCGTAGACCGACAGCGGAAGCGCTATCACAACGCGGTTGATGTAGTCGTACGTCTTCACGATCCGACCGATCAAGTACCGAACGCACGGCACCTCCAAAGTTCTACACACGTTCAGCTCGATGACGTCCCTCGAACTCCGATCCAGCCGAGTGTTGAGGGAGAGTTTCATCAGCACGACAGCGTGGTGACGATGATGATGTTCCACCGACGCAGGGCTTCGCCTAAGCTCCGCAACGGTATTATCGAGGTGTAATCTGGTGGAGGGGGGCACCGCACATGGCTAAAATATCGTATATCAAGTGTGTATAGAGGTGCCCCCCTGCCCCCGTATATAAAGGAGCAAGGGGGAGGCCGGCTGCCTATGGGCGCGCCAAGGAGTGGGGGGGAGTCCTCCTCCTAGTAGGAGTAGGACTCCCCTTTCCTAGTCCTACTAGGAAAAGAAGGGGGAAGGAAAGAGAGGGAGAGGGAGAGGGAAAGGGGGATGCGCCCCCCTCTCCTAGTCCAACTAGGACTCCTCCTGGGAGGGGGCACACCACCTCCTGGCTGCTGCCCTCTCTCTCCCCTCAAGGCCCACTAAGGCCCAATACTTCCCCGGGGGGTTCCGGTAACCCTCCGGCACTCCGGTTTAATCCGAAACTTCTCCGGAACACTTCCGGTGTCCGAATATAGTCGTCCAATATATCAATCTTTACGTCTCGACCATTTCGAGACTCCTCGTCATGTCCGTGATCACATCCGGGACTCCGAACAACCTTCGGTACATCAAATCATATAAACTCATAATAAAACTGTCATCGTAACTTTAAGCGTGCGGACCCTTTGGGTTCGAGAACTATGTAGACATGACTGAGACACCTCTCCAGTCAATAACCAATAGCGGGACCTGGATGCCCATATTGGCTCCCACATATTCTACGAAGATCTTTATCGGTCAGACCGCATAACAACAGACGTTGTTCCCTTTGTCATCGGTATGTTACTTGCCCGAGATTCGATCGTCGGTATCTCGATACCTAGTTCAATCTCGTTACCGGCAAGTCTCTTTACTCGTTCTGTAATACATCATCCCGCAACTAACTCATTAGTCACAATGCTTGCAAGGCTTATAGTGATGTGCATTACCGAGTGGGCCCAGAGATACCTCTCCGACAATCGGAGTGACAAATCCTAATCTCGAAATACGCCAACCCAACAAGTACCTTTGGAGACACCTGTAGAGCACCTTTATAATCACCCAGTTACGTTGTGACATTTGGTAGCACACAAAGTGTTCCTCCGGTAAACGGGAGTTGCATAATCTCATAGTCATAGGAACATGTATAAGTCATGAAGAAAGCAATAGCAACATACTAAACGATGGGGTGCTAAGCTAACGTAATGGGTCATGTCAATCACGTCATTCTCCTAATGAGGTGATCCCGTTAATCAAATGACAACTCATGTCTATGGCTAGGAAACATAACCATCTTTGATTAACGAGCTAGTTAAGCAGAGGCATACTAGTGACACTCTGTTTGTCTATGTATTCACACATGTATTATGTTTCCGGTTAATACAATTCTAGCATGAATAATAAACATTTATCATGATATAAGGAAATATATAATACTTTATTATTGCCTCTAGGGCATATTTCCTTCATTCTCCCACTTGCACTAGAGTCAATAATCTAGATTACATAGTAATGATTCTTACACCCATGGAGTCTTGGTGTTGATCATGTTTTGCTCGTGGAAGAGGCTTAGTCAAGGGATCTGCTACATTCAGATCCGTATGTATCTTGCAAATTTCTATGTCTCCCACCTGGACTAAATCCCGGATGGAATTGAAGCGTCTTCTGATGTGCTTGGTTCTCTTGTGAAATCTGGATTCCTTTGCTAAGGCAATTGCACCAGTATTATCACAAAAGATTTTCATTGGTCCCGATGTACTAGGTATGACACCTAGATCGGATATGAACTCCTTCATCCAGACTCCTTCATTCGCTGCTTCCGAAGCAGCTATGTATTCCGCTTCACACGTAGATCCCGCCACGACACTTTGCTTGGAACTGCACCAACTGACAGCTCCACCGTTCAATGTAAATACGTATCCGGTTTGCGATTTCAAATCGTCCGGATCAGTGTCAAAGCTTGCATCAACGTAACCCCTTACGATGAGCTCTTTGTCACCTCCATATACGAGAAACATATCCTTAGTCCTTTTCAGGTATTTCAGGATGTTCTTGACCGCTGTCCAGTGATCCACTCCTGGATTACTTTGGTACCTCCCTGCTAAGCTTATAGCTAGGGACACATCAGGTCTGGTACACAGCATTGCATACATGATAGAGCCTATGGCTGAAGCATAGGGAACATCTTTCATTTTCTCTCTATCTTCTGCAGTGGTCGGGCATTGTGTCTTACTCAATCGCACACCTTGTAGTACAGGCAAGAACCCTTTCTTTGCTTGATCCATTTTGAACTTCTTCAAAACTTTGTCAAGGTATGTGCTTTGTGAAAGTCCAATTAAGCGTCTTGATCTATCTCTATAGATCTTAATGCCTAATATATATGCAGCTTCACCGAGGTCTTTCATTGAAAAACTCTTATTCAAGTATCCCTTTATGCTCTCCAGAAATTATATCATTTCCAATCAGTAATATGTCATCCACATATAATATCAGAAATGCTATCGAGCTCCCACTCTCTTTCTTGTAAATACAGGCTTCTCCAAAAGTCTGTATAAAACCAAATGCTTTGATCACACTATCAAAGCGTTTATTCCAACTCCGAGAGGCTTGCACCAGTCCATAAATGGATCGCTGGAGTTTGCACACTTTGTTAGCTCCCTTTGGATCTACAAAACCTTCCGGTTGCATCATATACAACTCTTCTTCCAGAAATCCATTCAGGAACGCAGTTTTGACATCCATTTGCCAAATTTCATAATCATAAAATGCGGCAATTGCTAACATGATTCGGACAGACTTAAGCATCGCTACGGGTGAGAAGGTCTCATCGTAGTCAATTCCTTGAACTTGTCGAAAACCTTTCGCAACAAGTCGAGCTTTATAGACAGTAACATTACCATCAGCGTCAGTCTTCTTCTTGAAGATCCATTTATTTTCAATGGCTTGCCGACCATCAGGCAAGTCAACCAAAGTCCATAATTTGTTCTCATACATGGATCCCATCTCGGATTTCATGGCTTCAAGCCATTTTGCGGAATCTGGGCTTACCATCGCTTCTTCATAGTTCGTAGGTTCGCCATGGTCTAGTAACATGACCTCCAGAACAGGATTACCGTACCACTCTGGTGCGGATCTTGATCTAGTTGACCTACGAAGTTCAGTAATAACTTGATCTGAAGTTTCATGATCATTATCATTAACTTCCTCACTACTTGGTGTAGGTGTCGCAGAAACTGATTTCTGCGATGATCTACTTTCCAATAAGGGAGCAGGTACAGTTACCTCATCAAGTTCTACTTTCCTCCCACTCACATCTTTCGAGAGAAACTCCTTCTCTAGAAAGGATCCATTTCTAGCAACAAATATCTTGCCTTCGGATCTGTGATAGAAGGTGTACCCAACGGTCTCCTTTGGGTATCCTATGAAGACACATTTCTCCGATTTAGGCTCGAGCTTATCAGGTTGAAGTTTCTTCACATAAGCATCGCAGCCCCAAACTTTAAGATACGACAACTTTGGTTTCTTGCCAAACCATAGTTCAAAAGGCGTCGTCTCAACGGATTTCGATGGTGTCCTATTTAGAGTGAATGCAGCCGTCTCTAAAGCATAACCCCAAAACGATAGCGGTAAATCAGTAAGAGAAAACATAGTTCGCAGCATATCTAATAAAGTACGATTACGACGTTCAGACACACCATTACGCTGTGGTGTTCCGGGTGGCGTGAGTTGCGAAACTATTCCGCATTGTTTCAAATGTAGACCAAACTGGTAACTCAAATATTCCCCTCCACGATCAGATCGTAGGAATTTTATTTTCTTGTTACGATGATTTTCAACTTCACTCTGAAATTCTTTGAACTTTTCAAATGTTTTAGACTTATGTTTCATTAAGTAGATAAACCCATATCTGCTCAAATCATCTGTGAAGGTGAGAAAATAACGATATCCGCCACGAGCTTCAATATTCATCGGGCCACATACATCTGTATGTATGATTTCCAACAAATCTGTTGCTCTCTCCATAGTTCCGGAGAACGGTGTTTTGGTCATCTTGCCCATAAGGCACGGTTCGCAAGTACCAAGTGATTCAAAATCAAGTGATTCCAAAATTCCATCAGTATGGAGTTTCTTCATGCGCTTTACACCGATATGACCCAAACGGCAGTGCCACAAATAAGTTGCACTGTCATTATTAACTCTGCATCTTTTGGCTTCAACATTATGAATATGTGTATCACTACTATCGAGATTCATTAAAAATAGACCACTCTTCAAGGGTGCATGACCATAAAAGATATTATTCATATAAATAGAACAACCATTATTCTCTGATTTAAATGAATAACCATCTCGCATTAAACAAGATCTAGATATAATGTTCATGCTCAACGCTGGCACCAAATAACAATTATTTAGGTCTAAAACTAATCCCGAAGGTAGATGTAGAGGTAGCGTGCCGACGGCGATCACATCGACTTTGGAACCATTTCCCACGCGCATCGTCACCTCGTCCTTAGCCAAATTTCGCTTAATCTGTAGCCCCTGTTTCGAGTTGCAAATATTAGCAACAGAACCTGTATCAAATACCCAGGTGCTACTGCGAGTATTAGTAAGGTACACATCAATAACATGTATATCACATATACCTTTGTTAACCTTGCCATCCTTCTTATCCGCCAAATACTTGGGGCAGTTCCGCTTCCAGTGGCCAGTCTGCTTACAGGAGAAGCACTCAGTTTCAGGCTTAGGTCCAGACTTGGATTTCTTCTTCTGAACAGCAACTTGCTTGCTGTTCTTCATGAAGTTCCCTTTCTTCTTCCCTTTGCCCTTTTTCTTGAAACTAGTGGTTTTACTGACCATCAACACTTGATGCTCCTTTTTGATTTCTACCTCCGCTGCCTTTAGCATTGCGAAGAGCTCGGGAATCGTCTTATCCATCCCTTGCATGTTATAGTTCATCACGAAGCTCTTGTAGCTTGGTGGCAGTGATTGAAGTATTCTGTCAATCACGCAATCATCCGGAAGTTGAACTCCCAGTTGAATCAAGTGATTATTATACCCAGACATTCTGAGTATATGCTCACTGACAGAACTATTCTCTTCCATCTTGTAGCTATAGAACTTATTGGAGACTTCATATCTCTCAATCTGGGCATTTGCTTGAAATATTAACTTCAACTCCTGGAACATCTCATATGCTCCATGACGTTCAAAACGTCGTTGAAGTCCCGGTTCTAAGCCGTAAAGCATGGCACACTGAACTATTGAGTAGTCATCAGCTTTGCTTTGCTAGACGTTCATAACTTCTGGCGTAGCTCTTGCAGGAGGCCTGGCACCTAGCGGTGCTTCCAGGACGTAATTCTTCTGTGTAGCAATGAGGATAATCCTCAAGTTACGGACCCAGTCCGTGTAATTGCTACCATCATCTTTCAACTTAGCTTTCTCAAGGAACGCATTAAAATTCAACGGCACAACAGCACGGGCCATATATCTACAATTAACATAGACAAGCAAGATACTATCAGGTACTAAGTTCATGATAAATTTAAGTTCAATTAATCATATTACTTAAGAACTCCCACTTAGATAGACATCTCTCTAATCCTCTAAGTGATTGCGTGATCCAAAGCAACTAAACCATGTCCGATTAACACGTGAGATGGAGTAGTTTCAATGGTGAACATCACTATGTTGATAATATCTACTATAGGATTCACGCTCGACCTTTCGGTCTCTGTGTTCCGAGGCCATATCTGTACATATGCTAGGCTCGTCAAGTTTAACCTGAGTATTCCGCGTGTGCAACTGTTTTGCACCCGTTGTATTTGAACGTAGAGCCTATCACACCCGATTAACACGTGGTGTCTCAGCACGAAGAACTTTTGCAACGGTGCATACTCAGGGAGAACACTTTTATCTTGAAATTTTAGTGAGAGATCATCTTATAATGCTACCGTCAATCAAAGCAAGATAAGATGCATAAAGGATTAACATCACATGCAATCAATATAAGTGATATGATATGGCCATCATCATCTTGTGCTTGTGATCTCCATCTCCGAAGCACCGTGCTTGTGATCTCCATCTCCGAAGCACCATCATGATCACCATCGTCACCGGCTCGACACCTTGATCTCCATCGTAGTATCATTGTCGTCTCGCCAACTTATTGCTTTTACGACTATCGCTACCGCTTAGTGATAAAGTAAAACTATTACATGGCGATTGCATCTCATACAATAAAGCGACAACCATATGGCTCCTGCCAGTTGCCGATAACTCGGTTACAAAACATGATCATCTCATACAACACATTATATCACATCATGTCTTGACCATATCACATCACAACATGCCATGCAAAAACAAGTTAGACGACCTCTACTTTGTTGTTGCATATATTACGTGGCTGCTACGGGCTTAGCAAGAACCGTTCTTACCTACGCATCAAAACCACAATGATAGTTTGTCAAGTTGGTGCTGTTTTAACCTTCGCAAGGCCCGGGCGTAGCCACACTCGGTTCAACTAAAGTGAGAGAGACAGAGACCCGCCAGTCACCTTTAAGCAACGAGTGCTCCGAACGGTGAAACCAGTCTCGCGTAAGCGTATGCGTAATGTCGGTCCGGGCCGCTTCATCTCACAATACCGCTGAACCAAAGTATGACATGCTGGTAAGCAGTATGACTTATATCGCCCACAACTCACTTGTGTTCTACTCGTGCATAGCATAAACGCATAAAACCTGGCTCGGATGGCACTGTTGAGGAACGTAGTAATTTCAAAAAAATTCCTACGCACACGCAAGATCATGGTGATGCATAGCAACGAGAGGGAAGAGTGTTGTCCACGTACCCTCGTAGACCGACAGCTGAAGCGTTATCACAACGTGGTTGATGTAGTCATACGTCTTCACGATCCGACCGATCAAGTACCGAACGCACGGCACCTCCGAAGTTCTACACACGTTCAGCTCGATGACGTCCCTCGAACTCCGATCCAGCCGAGTGTTGAGGGAGAGTTTCGTCAGCATGACGGCGTGGTGACGATGATGATGTTCCACCGACGCAGGGCTTCGCCTAAGCTCCGCAACGGTATTATCAAGGTGTAATCTGGTGGAGGGGGGAACCGCACACGGCTAAAGTATCGTATATCAAGTGTGTATAGAGGTGCCCCCCTGCCCCCGTATATAAAGGAGCAAGGGGGAGGCCGGCTGCCTATGGGCACGCCAAGGAGAGGGGGGAGTCCTCCTCCTAGTAGGAGTAGGACTCCCCTTTCCTAGTCCTACTAGGAAAAGAAGGGGGGAAGGAAAGAGAGGGAGAGGGAGAGGGAAAGGGGGCTGCGCCCCCCTCTCCTAGTCCAACTAGGACTCCTCCTGGGAGGGGGCGCACCACCTCCTGGCTGCTGCCCTCTCTCTCCCCTCAAGTACCACTAAGGCCCAATACTTCCCCGGGGGGTTCCGGTAACCCTCCGGCACTCCGGTTTAATCCGAAACTTCTCCGGAACACTTCCGGTGTCCGAATATAGTCGTCCAATATATCAATCTTTACGTCTCGACCATTTCGAGACTCCTCGTCGTGTCCGTGATAACATCCGGGACACCGAACAACCTTCGGTACATCAAAACATATAAACTCATAATAAAACTGTCATCGTAACTTTAAGCGTGCGGACCCTTTGGGTTCGAGAACTATGTAGACATGACCGAGACACCTCTCCGGTCAATAACCAATAGCGGGACCTGGATGCCCATATTGGCTCCCACATATTCTATGAAGATCTTTATCGGTCAGACCGCATAACAACATACGTTGTTCCGTTTGTCATCGGTATGTTACTTGCCCGAGATTCGGTCGTCGGTATCTCGATACCTAGTTCAATCTCGTTACCGGCAAGTCTCTTTACTCATTCCGTAATACATCATCCCGCAACTAACTCATTAGTCACAATGCTTGCAAGGCTTATAGTGATGTGCATTACCGAGTGGGCCCAGAGATACCTCTCCGACAATCGGAGTGACAAATCCTAATCTCGAAATACGCCAACCCAAGAAGTACCTTTGGAGACACCTGTAGAGCACCTTTATAATCACCCAGTTACGTTGTGACGTTTGGTAGCACACAAAGTGTTCCTCCGGTAAACGGGAGTTGCATAATCTCATAGTCATAGGAACATGTATAAGTCATGAAGAAAGCAATAGCAACATACTAAACGATCGGGTGCTAAGCTAACGTAATGGGTCATGTCAATCACGTCATTCTCCTAATGAGGTGATCCCGTTAATCAAATGACAACTCATGTCTATGGCTAGGAAACATAACCATCTTTGATTAACGAGCTAGTTAAGCAGAGGCATACTAGTGACACTCTGTTTGTCTATGTATTCACACATGTATTATGTTTCCGGTTAATACAATTCTAGCATGAATAATAAACATTTATCATGATATAAGGAAATATATAATACTTTATTATTGCCTCTAGGGCATATTTCCTTCAGAGGGCTGGTTGAACAGTAGCCGGTGGAGGAGCGCGCGGTCGAGGCTGGATGAACAGGAGCCCATGGATGAACAGTCGCAGGTGGTTGCTGGATGAGGTCGACGGTGGACGAACAGTAGACCGTGGAGGCAGTCGACGGTGGAGATGAACAGTATCCCGTGGAGTCCCATTTTGCGGTACGCCACACCCCTCCCGATGAACAGGACCCCTGTTTCGACCGTAGCGCTCCAACACAAGTCTGTTTCCTCCGTTTTGCGGTACGCCACACCCCTCCCGATCAACAGGACCCCGTTTCCACCGTAGGAGGTCCGTTTCCTGCGTTTTGCGGTACGCCAGACCCCTCCCGATGAATAGGATCCCATTTCCACCGTGGCCGGTCGAACACAAGGCCGTTTCCTCCGTTCTGCGGTACGCCATGCCTCGCATCGGCTGTTCCGTCCAAGCCGGTCGGCTCCCAATGAATAGCACATGTTCTGTTTCCTCCCAATGAACACGACGCATTCCGTTGCCTCCCCATGAACACGACGACAACGCAATTTCTCCGTTTCGACCCATCCATGTACACAAGCCCTGGCCGTACGTATGCACGAGTAGGCGTTCGAGACCCCGCCCGTATGTATGTACGTGGCTGTATTTTCTTTCTTGCACCCTGGCCGCTGTACGTACGTGTACATGCTACGTGCGCGCCTGTACTACCAGACGTGTGCGCCTCTACTACCACACGTGCACGCCTCTACATCGACCAGTAGGGCTGCAAGAAAAGCTCAAGGCTCGTGAGCCGCTCGAGCTCGACTCATTTTTTGGCTCGACTCGAGATCGACTCGAAAAGAAATGAGCCGAGTTTGAACACTTTATGTAGCTCGACCGAGAAATGTGCCGATCTTGAGCTAATACTGTCTCGCTCGATTTAAGCCCGATAGCTCGACATAAACCATTATGTTAAATGATCATGCCATATATTAAATGGAAATAAAATAATTTGTTACTACCATATATGATGTGCGTGATTTTTCTCCCTTTTATTTACCAGCAAACATGGAACCTTAATTAAGTGTAGAGAAGATTTAGGTTTAATTATGGTACGTGGTCGACTACGTCTTAAATTTCCTATTGTTTTGGACAAAAAATTCCCAGCATATGCACCTTTGTTGTCTTGTTTTTTGTCCACAAAGACCACCATCTATTGCTAGTTCTCCCAAGAGACCAAGATGAGCCCTTGCCCTACAAAGTTGTGTCGTGTTGTGTCCTTTTCTAGTTCGAATAATCACCATAGATTTCTAATTTTTTACTATCTCATTTAGCTCGAAACTAGCTCGAGATCGACTCGAGATCATTACAAGCTGAGCACGAGTCATGTTCTAGAGCTCGATCTTGAGCTTCACTTAGTTTGAGCTCGCTCGAATTTTAATATGAGTTGAGCCGAGCCAACTCCAACTCGCTCGAACTCGACTCGTTTGCAGCCCTATCGACTAGTATGTACGTAGACGTTCGCGACCAGAATGACAACGCTACGTACGCTTTGACCAGGTGGGCCCCGACTGTCAGGCACTTCCTTGCGTGCGAAGATGTAGCTGGTGGGTCCCAGCAGTCAGGGGGTGAATCTTTTTTTCCCGTAATATGGACGCACTTCCTTGCGTGCGAAGATGTAGCTGGTGGGTCCCAACAGTCAGGGGGAAACATTTTTTCGCGAAATACGATGGACTGTCCGGTGGGTCCGTACTGTCAGGTGGAGGAATCATTATTTTGCGCGTAATAAGGAGGCACTTCCTTGCTGCGGCCATGGACCTAGCTGTCAGCCTCTCCACGTACAGTACTCTTCCGATGGAAGTCGTTCCTTGACCACGTTGACCACGCCGCGCTGAGATCACCAGGGTGGTGGACGAAGGCGAGGCCTAGGAAGGGGACGACGCGGAGCTGGGGAAGACGCGGCAGTGGAAGCCCACGTGGAGAGGAGTACGAGGGTTCACTGGTTCGGCTGCGGTGTGAGGCTGCCGTCGTCGCAGGGCCTGGCCAGCGGTGGGAGTAGTAGGGTCAGTGAGGCCTCCGCGGCAGCACAGCGGGCCACGGGAGCCAGGAGCTGGCGGCACGACCGGCGCTGCTCTGGGCGGCTGGAGCAAGAAGACCAGAGGTTGAAGAAGCACTACGGCCGTTGGATGGACATCGCACGGTCACTAGAGCTAGAATCGTTCATATCGACTAAGTTGACAAAGCCCTCCATCCCCATCAACTTAGTAGGCCCACAAGTGAGCCTCAAACTATGGTGGGTCCCAGCTAGCAGGGGGAATATTCATTTTTTTGTGCGTAATAAGGAGACACTTCCTTGCGTGCGAAGATATAACTTGCGGGTCCGAGCTGTCAGCGGGGGGAACGTTTTTTTGCGAAATACAGAGGCCCTTCCGGTGGGTCCCAGCTGTCAGGTGGAGGAATCATTATTTTGCGTGTAATAAGGAGGCATTTCCCTGTGTGGGCCCCTACTGTCAGCCTCTTGCAATGGCTGTTGTAGTTTGACCATGTCGACCTCGCCGCGCCGAGAGCACAAACGCGGTCGACGAGGGCGAGGCCCAGGAAGGGAACGACCTGGAGCCGGCGAAGCCACCGTAGTGGATGCCCACATTGAGGGGAGTACAAGCGCTGACTGGTCGGCTGGGGGATGAGGCTGACGTCGCCATAAAATAATAGGATGTGCGGGTGGGTAGAGGCCTCACGGCAGCACAACCAGCCATGGGAGGAGGGAGCAGGCAGTCCCGCCGGCACTGGTTTGGGCGGCTGGAGCAGGAAGATCAGAGATTGAAGAAGCACGGCGGCCGTTGGATGGACATCAAACAATCACTGATCTGTGTTGACTAAGTTGACAAAGCCTTGCATATGGGTCAAAAAAATTAGGACAGCGTCATCGTCAACCTAGTAGGCCCAGAAGTTAGCCTCCGAATATGCGGAAAACAGCATACAACCCATTTGCCATTATTTTCAATAATTTACAGCCCATTTGCTAATTCTTAAGGATATTTGAAGCCCATATTCTTTTTATTAGCATTACAGACCATATATTCTGGGCACTTCTAAAAAATTCAACGAAATTTTGCATATTTTGGTGGGGTCCGAACTCTTTTAATCACGAAGTTTCGAGTCATGTTAAAAATAATTTTTAAAAAATTATATCAAAATAAAATTCAAAAAACAATTCTCCACAGAAAAATGAATGAAATTTAAAATCTTAATTAGCAAGATGCCCGTGCGTTGCACGGAACATGAATATGCATTTGTATGAGTAGTTTATCTTATGGGAGAAAAGGCGATATTTTAATGTAATTGCAAGTTGGCTTTGGTTTTTATAAGAGTAGAGAGTAGAGAAATCCAAAAAAATTGATATTTTAATGTAATTGCCAGTTGGCTTTGGTTTTTATAAGAGTAGAGAGTAGAGAAATCCAGAAAAAATGATATTTTAATGTAATTGCCGGTTGGCTTTGGTTTAAAAATTTACAACCCATTTCTTACAACTTATAGCCCATTTTCTGGGGAAGCCATTTCTTACTACTTACATCCCTCCTCGTGATTTGCAGCCCAGCATGGCTGAGAAAAGCAAGTGGGCCTCGGTTTTGGTATTCTCCAAAAAAAAGAACTGGGCTAGCCATTTTCAGAAAGAAAAAAGATATCAACTCGGCTCGTCATGTGCTTAAATAAGAGCGTCAGCGTGGGCTAGACGGGCCACAGCCCCCGCACAGTGCGCAGTTGAGCTCCGTCTCTGAAACTAAAAAACAAATGGGCGAGGTGCTGGGTCCCTGGTGTTATCCGCTTGTTGTGTAGTTCTCTCGTTTATTGACTACATTGACAATGGCGTGGGAGCTAGTTGTCAAACAATTAGGAGGAAGTATTTTTTCGGCTTGTAATAACGAGGCACCTGCTTGCGTAATGCAATGACCCTGGTGGGTCCCTACTGTCAGCATCTCCACATACAGTCATCTCCTGATTCCTCTTGGTTGTTGACCATGTTGACAACGCCAGACGACGGCGGGCACAGCGAGCGAACCAAGGCGGAGAATGACGGCGAGGCCTCGGACGGGAAAGAACATCAGCCAGGGAAGATACGACAGTGTAGTGGCAGGTGGAGGGGAGTACGAGGGCAACTACATGCAACTTAATCTTACAAACGGTACAAAAAGCCCAAGGATTAATTGTTCATCAATTTTTTAGACAAAACCCAGATTGAACATGGCAGTAACATCTAACCCAACCGCTCTTTTTCGCAGTCACAAACAAATGGATTAGTCTGATCCATAAAATCAACATCCTGTGCAAAAACTTTTATTTCAGGATGACTACAACTTGTTGTAAATAGAAGCCGAGCACGTTTAGAAGCCCTTTTGTCCACCTGAAACTTCTTTTTTTGATGTTCAACGTGTCCTTCCGTGAGAAATCTCTTGCTATAAAACTTAAGCCTCATGGACAATAGTAACCTCGCATTCAACAGGAAGAATGTGACAAACCTTCTGTTTTCCTGGTTGGATGCATATCTTTCCATCGTTATTGTCCTCAAACGAATGTCATGAGAACTGATAAAATCCTGGTGCTTATTAAGCCACCGATTGGTTATACGTTTTTCTCCATGTGGCTGCAATACCTAAGTAGACATGAAGATTTGAAAACTGTTAAGGTTTGAAAAAGAGTATGTCGAAAGAGCAACAGCTGAATGGTTAATTCCAGTACAATATATACGGTCTTTCAATGTGCATGAAATCATCACCTTTATATATAAATTCTCCAAAGACCGAAAGCATCGCCGCAAGCCAACAATTTTGTTCAGATCAAAACTAAACATTCCGATATATAATATCTTGACAGAATCCGGCAGCATTGATAGGCTATCCATGGACGACATCTTCATTTAGCATATAACATAATATTAGTACCCAATGTGTACACCAAGATGATATAAAACTTATGCGCACAAATGAAAAATGCAGCTTATGATTACAAATGTGTAGATGATAATATACGGTACCTGAAAAAGTATGGAGCCAAACACCATTTTGTTGTGATCATCAAACGGATCACGAATTACACCCAAGGTCTCCAGTTTGGGCGTAGAGACAACAGTTATTTGCGAAGGTCTATAACAATTATGAAGGAGCAACCTTTGAAGTGAAGGGGCATCTTTGATGATGAGCTGCTGTCCTTCAAAACAAATTCCAATGCTTTTAAGGTGAGGCAACTTTATTTTGAGACAACTGATAGGGATTTCTATTCCCAAAACAATTAGCAAGCACTCCAGGGCGGGGCAACTGGAGTGGATGATGCTGTGCAGGTAGGCCTCCGACAGATAAACCACCACAAGCGAAAGTTTTTTTTAGCAGTGGGAGTCGAAGCATTTGTACAAGATCGTCTGGTAGATGGCACCGGGCGAAGGTGGCGGTGTGGAGAGAGGAGGAAAACCGCGAGATGGACAACGGTGGTGTGGGCAGGAATTCTTGGCGTGTTTGTGGTAATGGTAGAAATCAAACTGCTGGAGTTTCCGAATTCAGGGGATGTCAGCCAAGCGTCCATCGTGTTGGGTATGGACAGCAGGTAGCATGTCGAGATGCAGAGGCCTTGAACGGGGCCCTGCCAGCGAGAGGAGAAGATGGCTCTGAGGAGATCAAATTCAGGAAGGACATATATCTGACGACAGCCGAGATTGAGGGGCGCGGCGCGCCATAGAGGGCGCCACCGAGTTGAGAGGACTTGTGTGCGGCAGCAATCCTTGGTGGGGAGAAGCGAGATGATCTCCTCAAGGATGATGTCTGGGAGATCGCTGATGCGGTCCACCGGAGATTCTACTGGTTCCTTAGATCCGGGTAGGGGGGGCTCGCCGCTTCTCCCCGTGCTGCCGGGTGCGGGATCTACAACCGGTGTTGCCGCTGGCGGGAGGCTCATCTTCTTGGCCCTGGGGCCAGCCGACTCCATTTTCCTTGTGGGCGTCGCGCCGAGCTCACAGGTTTGAGGAGAGTAGCCAGAGACGAGCCTAGTGGCAGTGCGAGCGGGGAAGAAGGAGGGCTGGGGTTTTCTGTAGGAGTGGAAGAAGAGGAGTAGGCGTTTTCTGTACTAGTGAGGAAGAAGGTGAGCGGGGGTTTTCTCGATGAGTGAGGAAGATGGGGAGCGGGGGGAATTGAGGGGCGACGGAAGCGGGAGAGTCCGGCGAGCTGTACTATAAGTGGAAGCGAGGAGGAAGGAGGGGTTTTTTGGGATCGCCCCCTCTTCAAGAAATAAGGGCTTCTCCTCGCAAAAAACAAAAACAAATAGGCTTTAAGATGGATAGGCTTTTGTATCAGCCCAGTCGGTTGCCCGTGTTTCATACTGGAGGGCCTTAACACTAGAGGCAGCCCGAGACACTCTCCAGCTTATTGCTCATTTGAAAGAAAAAAAGAGACGCCTCCAGCTTATGGCTACTCATCGGTAACCTTTTTCAACTTGGCATCGACCAAATTAGAGGATGCGGTACTGGATGCAGACACTCACACGGGTCGCGTAGCACGGCAAAGTGAGGTGTCAAATAACAGGCCTACAATATACTTACTAGATTGTGAAGGTTCACAGGCTAGTCAACATTTACATTAAACTAAGCTTTCAGAAGATACGGTATGCATACTAACATTCAGAAGAACAAAAGTTCAGCATGTTTATGCATCTCAATGATTCACCATACTATAACCAATACAAAGCTGTGAGAAGGTGTGGAAATAAAGAAAATCGGTCGATGCATCTCTGAGCAAAGGGCCTCCCTGCGCATGCATTAATTTCCTTAATTTCCTAGGCATGCTTGTTTCTTCTCAATGCTGCGAGCACTTTGAGCATGTTAGCAACTCCACAGCTAGCTAGCTGCCTCATCTTGCAATTGATGTTGACACATTTGCAGCAAACACATGAGGCAATAGAGATGACTCAACATGAGTACATATTGTGCAGTCCCCCTGAAATCATCTTCGTTGTCCTGAATCTGAAAAGATAGGAAAACAATAGCTATACTTAAACGGTGTTGCAAAACAGTAGCACATATCAATAGCTCGGCATGAAAAAACATGATCATCTGGACGAAGGGGATACTAACTTGCCTAAGGAAGATTATATAGAATTTCATAAGTCCTTGGTTGATTTCCACCTTCGACTGCATTGCTTGTTTGCTACTCCACACATGACAGGATCGTTCCGCACAGCAATCAGCAAGTCAACGTACGAATAAGCTTATTTCATCTTGCGGTGGTGATTGTACCTAGTATTAATGTAGGAATACCTGGAGCACCATGAGGTTAGCTGACAGCAGGTAGATGCAGCCATATAAGTTTTGTGCGGTGCTACCAAAATTGAGGTTTGTATCCCATCCCGTTATGAGAATTCTTCTTGAACTTGGTAGAATGTGACGGCTTGTTCTTTGCATCAAACGTGCCTTTCCCCTGAGATTTGTTCTTGTTGTTTTCGGGCTGGTTGGGCTGGAAGTTCTTCTCGTGTACCATGTGGGCACTAGAAGCTCCCTCAGTGACCCAAGCACGTGTGTCTTTTGCTCTCGCGTTCTCTTCAAAATGAAGAGTGCTAATGAGATCCGAAACGGAAAACTCATGTCTCTTGTTTTTCAGAGAAGTAGCAAAATCGTTCCATGAAGGTGGAATCTTGGCAATGATGGTCCCAGCAACAAATTTGTCCGGCAACACACACTTGAAGTACTCAACTTCCTTAGCGAGTGACTGTATCTCATGAGTCTGCTGAACAACAGAGCGCTCATCAGTTATCTTGTAGTCACAAAATTTCTGCATGACGTACAACTCGTTGCCAGCGCCCGAGGCCCCAAACGACATATATGAATCCACAATGGAATCTTTGCCGCTGTCAAACGACATATATGAATCCACAATGGAATCATCAAGAACACTCAGCAGGGCGGCTTTGAAGAGGGTATCCATGTTCTCAAAAGCTTCCTACTGTGCAGGATTAAGATCGCCCTCAGGCTTACCCTTAGTGGCGTCATAGCAGTACATGATCTGAAACCAATATACTGCTCTTATGTGCCACCTTTTATATTGCACCCCCTTAAAAGTTGGCGGCTTCAAAAGCGCAGCAAAACCACTCGGAGTAAATTGCCTATAATCAGGTTTTTTGATTGGATTGTTGAATATATAAGCAATTTACTATGAGATGTAATCCAAATCAAGAGTAAATAGATCATGACGACAATTGCAAGGATCAAAGTAATGATGCAGACTAAACCAGGAGGACAGAATCACATACTGTACAGGGGGAGCAGAACCGCTGTGGTTGATGTTGTCACTCATGTCGTTGATGAAGAGGTTACCGAGGTCGGGGAAGAAGGCTGCCGTTGAGGAAGTCGTCGCTAGCAGCAGTCACATGAGTGTGCTCCCCAAAAACCTGATCGCCCCTCTCCCGTACAGGATCACGAAAGGCAGGGTTCGGAGGACTGCTGTCCCTTCTCGCGGTGCATGCCAGAAGGAGGGATGGAGAAGAATTGCGTGGCGGCGCTAAGATCTGGAACAGTGCGAAACCATATGATACAGCGGTGGCTAGGGTAGAGCCTGTCAGGTCGGTCGTGCGAGTAAGACCAAGTACTGTATAATAGTAGGCCTTTGGCCCAAACCCCATGTCCAAGTCAATAATAGCCCCACTATCCAAAATAAAAAAAATGGCTGAGTAATTAAGGTGTCCGTTAATTATTAATTAATGACTTAATAAATTTTCCGACTCACACCACACTTAGAGCATGGTTAATAGTATAGCCAACATCCGGCTATATGAAGTTGACACATCATCTAGAACCAACCTAATACATAGCCTGCTTACAATAGTTAGTCCCTTTAGTATAATACTATATCATTAATAATGGCCCCACCTTTTGTCTCACAAAGTATGTGTAGTCTGAAATGCGGGCATGCAGCGAGCGGTGCCCTCCACTACAAAAAAAATACACTTCCATGATGATACGTGTTTGTCACAGTAGGTCACGTTTTCTGTCATGCATGTACATCCATGACAAATTTATGACAGAATCAAGATAGTCATACCTGTGCTGTCATAGAAGTGTTCCATGACATTGCCAAAATTATCATCATGGAAGTGTCCACTTCCATGACGATAAATCGCGCGTCACAGAAGTGCTTTCGTCAAGGGTGACCGACACGTGGCATCCACCATAACGGAATGTCGTTAAGCTATCGGGTCGGATTTTGGATCCGATAACCCGTTAACAGCCACGACCAATGCCAATTTTCCACGTGTAAAATTCTCATTGGCTGACGGATCCACGCGTCAGCTCAGCGTTGGCACAGGTGTCACTCATCCAACGGTCGAGATGGGCCTATGATAGGTTGACACGTGGACCGGCCCAAAAGTGGCCCACAAAGTTTAAATGGGCCGGTCCAACCGAAGGCCCATAAGATTTAGAGGACCATAATGGGCCGGCCTAGCTAAAGGCCCACTAAATTTAGCGGACCATAATGGGCTGGCCCAGCTAAAGGCCCACATTATTTTGCAGACCATAATGGGCCGGCCCAGCTAAAGGCCCACAAGATTTTGCGGACCACAATGGGCTGGCCCAGCTAAAGGCCCCCAAGATTCTGCAGACCATAATGGGCCGGCCCAGCTAAAGGCTCAACATTCTCTATCAAATCGGCCCGTAAACGGCCTGTCCTAAACTTGTCATCAACGCGACCCATGGTCACTTCTGGCCCGTTAACAGTCCACTAAGTAATTGGGCCGAATTATGGCCCGGTGTATTTCCGGCCTGTTAAAGGTCCGGCTTCATTTGGGCCCATTTACAGGCCATCAAAACTTTCGGCCCATAAACGACCATGAAGGATTTGGGTCATATTAGGCCATGTCTGACATTCGGCCTATTAGAGGCCCACTATAGCTTTGGGCCACTTTCGGCCTGTTGTCATTTTCGGCCTGTTAACGCCGGACGTAAACCATGGGCCATATGTGGCCCAACGTCATATCGGGCCCATTAACGGCCCATATAAAAATGACGATAATCTAGCCCGACCGAAGTTCCGGTCTGTTAAAGGCCCGTGTATTAGGTCAGCGCATTTACTGCCCGTCCGAATTTTGGCCTGTCAAAGATCCGCATCGTAAATGGGCCACCATTTCAGCCTGCCAAGTCCAATGGGTTATTTGGCACAATCAGGGCCCAATCTCACTTTCGGTCTACTAAAGGCCCATGTTTTTTATGGGCTCGAGATATTTACACCTGTAAACGGCCAATTTTTACTGAGGGCCCAAATTATGTTTAGGCCTGTTAAAGGCCCACTATGGGCACAGGCCTACCAGAAAAATATGAAAGCTTATGCTGATTTAGGCCCAGATATTTTTAGTGGGCTACATGCCAATTTCGGCCCGTAATCGTTTTTAGCCCAATTGGAATGGGTCCGACGAATGTTGGCATGTTGGGCTCCTACGAAGCTTTCGGCCGAATACATTACTAAGATAAACCTACACTATACAAAAATAGCGTCGTAATTACTGCAGCCTGAGGCAGCATCATAAATGTTGTATCACAACAAAATAAATTCCAACCATACAACAAAAGGCCTGTTGGCGTAAAGTTTATAGTCCTTCTAGATAAAAGCACCATCAGATGTATAGAAGCACAGATCATTTGACCTGAGTGCTAATGTTTCAGGCTGTAGAATCTGATGGAGCAGCACGATCTCCACCTTTTTTCCGCCATTGCTCTTGAACAACAAAGCGAATGTCTGATAGTCTGGTTTCAAAACCATTCATATCTTGACGACATTTCTCAACCACTATTCTTGTTTTCAAAACAACGTCCATTACGGATTGGACTTGTGTCTGGAGCACAGATATATCACTCTGTCTAGCAGGAAGATTTTGTTCAGTAGGCGATTTGGACGAGGTTACCTTGACAACCAACCCAGAATTACGCAGGAAGGTGCTTTTTGCACTGTTAGTGGAGAGATACTGACGCACTGCAGCAAGAGGTCACATTGTGCCTGTAGTAGCCTCGTCACCTTCAGGTGGTTGTGGTTGTTCAATCATTTGTTCCATAGCTTCCTGAAAGTTTGAACTTGTAGATTAGTGTACCAGATAAGTTAATAATGAGACAAAAACAAGCAAAGTAGGTTAAACGTTTATACATAACTTATTTTGGTGAACTACTGTAATACATTAGCATGTATTGTAGTGCCAACTACATAATAAAATCACTTTTGGAACATATGTCCATGTAGCATGCCTACTGTATTGTCTATTTCCTCACATTCGTTGCCATCTAAGGATAAAGAGACATGGTTTAAAGTAGGATGAACATAGTATGACATCATTCATATCATGGGCAAACAGATATAAAACAAACAGGCTATTTTATCATTGTGTGCACACGTGAACATAACAACTAGATTACAGATCAAGACCAAAAGAATATCCTTCATCTCTTTTAAACCATGTAAGGTGAAATGATACGTTAAGACAACTGTGAATAAAAGTGAACAGAGTAACTGACATTGGCTGCAAACCAAGTAGTTAAATGAACACATCACAGTACCAATCAGTTCAAGGCAGGAGGAGTAAGGACTTACAACAGCGGCTTGAACTGGTGTGCTCATGCCCTTCATCTTGCTGGTGTGGCAATCCTTGAAGATTTGCACTGCATTTGGTTCAGGTTCTTTTTGGTCCGCACGGGCTTTCCTCTGTATTTGTAACAAGTCAATATAGATACGATAATATGGCGCAAAAAAGAAGGAAGTAGCAACTATTTACAAGAGCCTCGCAGTGTGCAATATAGCTACGAGATCCTGTTGTCTGTTGGAATTTCACTTTAGAACGGTTGGTTTTGTTCTTCAAACAGTTAGCCTAGAAGAAGATACACTTGTAAGGCACATACATAAATACAAGTTCAATATGTGGTCTGATCAAATACATATAGCCTACCTGATACTTTGGATCAGACCAGTGTTTAACGAGGGTTGTCCAGTCTTCATCTGTAATATATTCCACTGGAGATGTTTGGGCGATTTCATTGTTAGCCTTGCCTTCAAAGTGAGATTTTCTAAGGTGGTACCGATACTGTCAAAGAGCAGATTGAAAAACATGAGTGCATGATTGTTTAGTTGCATCATCTTTTGGATCCAACTTGAACCTCATCTGTTGAAAAAACAATGTGAGTCTTATTAGGAGGAAGCTAGAAAGTATGGGACAGAGCAAGACAATATTACTAATTGCCATGAATAACATTACTTACGGATAAATGGTCAAGGAAGGTGTTAAATTGGGTATTGTCTTTCTCATTCCTGTACTGGATCCATGTTGGGAGGATACGTGCATGACACCTAACGGCAACGGCTGCCTCTGATACTAACTTGGCTGACTCTGTAGCATCACGTGGCCTTTTTAAACCTGCCTCAAACTGGATCTCCATTCTTCCTCCTTTAGATTTTGTTAATCTGTCAAGCATTATCCTTGATGTCTATTTCCGCTTGCGCCGTGGTGCTAGTTCAACAACGAATATGGAAAGTGTTAGTGTACATCAAACTGTGAGAGTACATATAAAGGAGCATGCAACTGCAACTTGACTCGGTCAGGTACCGTCTTGGTGTTGATGCTCATGAGGTTCATCTGATCTTGCCAAGTCCTGTTGTGTCAGTAGTTCTTCAGAAGTAGTGTTAGGTGTGAAGGCAGCTTGGGAACTGGCCAGTTCCGGAGAAAACGAACGAGTAACTAGTTGAGATGCTGGTACAGTTGAAGCAGATGCTGCAGCTGGTGGAGCAGGTGATACTGTGTTTGTAGATTTAGCCGGTGGACTTGGACCTTCTACTGCACTATAAGTACCAGCAGAATCTCGACGGCAGAACCTTTTCCGTTTCACCCGACGAGTAACAGCACTCCCTACTATATTATTTTCCTTGCGCTTTTTTGACTTTGCCATGTCAAGCTGTACCCACAACACAAAAGAATAAAATCACTCTTCAGAACTCATTGATGCATGATACAAACAAGCAATACTTTGATGTAAGACAACCATATGAGGATGGAATATGTAAGAAAAACAGGACGACATGACATATTCACAGCTACGATGTGCAAACTAAGCAGAAGGATTTTCAAGAAAATAGAAGTAATGCAAGCTAGACACCATATGAAAGATGCAACCAATATTACTCTGCCAAGTTAAAAGTGTCTTGTCATTAGTGGCAATTCGAAAAATTAGAAGCAGTACAACGTAGAAATCAATGCAAGATGCAACCACTATCAAACTGCCATGTTAAAAGCGTCCAATCATGAGTGACTGATGCAGGATACACAACAGCAGTACTTTGATGTAAGAACATGGTATGATAGGTAGATGCAGTGTATTCTAGACACAGAAAGCCATGTCCTATGCACATGTATAACGTATGAACTCAGCACGTGCAACTTAATCAAAATATAAGAAATACAGGCTAGACAACATATGCAACATGAAACCAATTATCACACTGTCAACTTAGAGCAAGCACCTGCGATGGTGGAGTATGGGAGATGAACTCATCATGTAGACTTGGGACTTCAACTTCATTAGCCGTAGCAGTGGCAAATCTAGAGAGTCTCTGTTTGCGTCGGTCCGGAGGACCACCAACATCCCCTAACTTACTCTTTTCCTTCCTATTTTCTGATATTGCCTTATGAAGTCAAAACCACAAGAAGATGAATAAAATTAGCTCTGCATAACTGGTTGATGCATGATACAGACGAACACTACTTTGATGTAAGGCAAGCGCAGGATAGGAGGATGGAATATATACAAAAAAAGACAGCGTTTCATATTCACACGTACGATAGGAGGATCGAATATGTATGAAAAAACAGTAAGCGGAAGGCATTTCAACAAAATTATGAAAGCTAGGCACCATATGAACATGCAACCAATATCACTCTATCAGGTAAAAAGTGTCTCATCGTAAGTGCCATTTCAAGAAATTAGAAGCAGTACAAGCTAGAAGACAATGCAAGATGCAACCTACATCACAGTCCCAAGTTAAATGTGTCTCATGGGTAAGTGATCGTTGCAGGTATAAGTTGTAAGCTACACAGATGCAATTCAACATAATCAGAAGCAATACAAACTAGACATCATACGGAAAACACAACCACGTATAACAGTTCCAAGTAAGAGCAAGCACCTGTGATGGTGGAGTAGGGGAGATGTGCTCCTCATGTACACGTATGTTCTAGAAACAGGAACACGTGTCATATGCACTGGCATTATGTGTAAAGTAAGCAGATGCAATTCAAGTTAGAAGCAATACAAGCTAGACATCATACGCAACATGCAACCACATATAATAGTGTCAAGTTAGAGCAAGCACCTGTGATGGTGGAGTAGGGGAGATGTGCTCATCATCTACACAGCTACGTTGACTGTCCAGCCTTGTGTTGTCTTGTGAATCTTGTTGTGAGGATGGCCGAGTAGAATCTGTAGAGACCCCCTATTTGAGTTGCTCCGAAGGACCACCATCATCCACTGCCGGACTAATTTCCTTCAGCTGTAATGATTTTGCATTGTGAAGTCAAACCAATAAGAAAAAGGAATAAAATTCGCTCTTCAGAACTAATTCATGCATGATACTGACGAACACTACTCGGATGAAAGGAAAACACATGATGCGAGGATGGAATATGTATGAAAAACAGGATGGTGTGACATATTCACACCTATGATGTGGTAACTAAGCAGAAGGCATTTCAACAAATTAGAAGCACTGCAAGCTAGACACCATATGAAAGATGCAACCAATATCACTCTGCCAAGTTCAAACTGTATGGCGTTTCAACAAATTAGAAGCAGTACATGCTAGAAATCATATGCAAGACACAACCAATATCCCAGTGGCGACTTAAAGGTGCCTTATCATAAGTGACTAATACGGGATATGCAAGAATAGTAGTCTGATGTAGAAACAGGAACACATGTCATATTCACAGGCATTATTTGTAAAGTAAGCAGATGCAATTCAACAAAGTTAGAAGCAATACAAGCTAGACATCATACGGAACATGCAACCACATATAATAGTGCCAAGTTAGAGCAAGCACCTGTGATGGTGGAGTAGGGGAGATGTGCTCATCATCTACACAGCTACGTTGACTATCTAGCCTTGCGTTGTCTTGCGAATCTTGTTGGGAGGATGGCGGAGTAGAATCTGTAGAGAACCTCCATTTCAGTTGCTCGGAAGGGCCACCATCATCCAATGCCTTTCCAATTTCCTTCAGCTTTATTGATTTTGCATTGTGAGCTCATACCGACAAGAAAAAGGAATATCATTCGCTCTTCAGAACTCATTCATGCATGATACTGACGAACACTACTCTGATGAAAGGCAAAGTCATGATACGACGATGGAATATGTACGAAAAATGGACGGCTTGACATATTCACACCTATGATGTGGTAACTAAGCAGAAGGCACTTCAACAAATTAGAAACACTGCAAGACACCATATGGAAGGTGCAATCAATATCACTCTGCCAAGTTAAAACTGTCTCGTCATAGGTGGCGTTCATCAAACTAGAAGCAATACATGCTAGAAATCATATTCAAGACGCAAACCAATATCACACTGCCAACTTAAAGGTGTCCCATCATAAGTGACTGATGCAGGATACACAAGAAGAGTAGTTTCATGTAAGAACATGGTGTGATAGACAGATATAGTATGTACCAAAAACAGGAAAGCGTGTCATATTCACATGTATCATGTGTAAGCTAAGCAGATGCAGTTTACGCTAATTAGGAGCAATACGAGCTAGACACCATATGCAACATGCAACCAGATATCACACTGCCAAGTTAGAGCAAGCACCTTGGATGGTGGAGTAGGGGAGCGGAGACTTGGACCTTGTAATGCACTACCAGTAGAAGGAGAATCGGTACAGATGCTCTGTTTACGTTGCTGTAGAGGACCACCATCATCGCCTTCATTACTCTTTTCCTTCCTCTTTCTTGATTTTGCCTTGTCAAGTCAAACCCACAAGAAAAATGAATAAAATTTGCTCTTCAGAACTCATTGATGCATGATACTGACGAACACTACTTTCATGTAAGGCAGCCGCATGATAGGAGGATGGAATATGTATGAAAAACAGGACGGCGTGACATATTGACATGTATGATGTATAAAGTGTAAACTAAGCACAAGGTGCTTGAACTTGTTAGAATTGATGCAAGCTAGAAACCATATGAAAGATGAAACCAATATCACTCTGCCAAATTAAAAGGGTGCCCTAACAAATGTATTTGACCAAATTAGAAGCAATACATGGCAACAGGCTAGAAATAATATGCAATATGCAACGAATAAAGGTGACTCATCATAAGTGATTGATGCAGGATACAGAAGAGAGGTAGTTTCCTGTAAGAACAAGGTTAACACATAGATGTAGTGTGTACCAAAAATAGGAAGGCATGTCATATTCACAGGTATAGTGTGTAAACTAAGCAGATGCAATTTACCCTAACTAGAAGCATTACAAGCTAGACACCGTATGCAACATGCAACCACATATCACACTGCGAAGTTAGAGCAAGCACCTGTGATGGTGGTGTAGGGCAAGTGCGGTCTTCAGGTACAAAGCTACGTTCAATATCTTCATTTAGGCTTGCTGTTTCTTGAGAATCATGTGGAGAGGATGAAATTGCATTCTTTATAAGAGTATTGCGTCTCATATTAACCCACGCGCGTGACTATCTCATCATAAGTGATAGACGCCGGATACACAAGAACAGTAGTTGGATGTAAGAACATGGTGTGATAGGCAGATGTAGTATGTACCAAAAACAGGAAGGCGTGTCATATTCACATGTATAATGTGTAAGCTAAGGAGATGCAATCTAACAAATTAGGAGCATTGATGAGGGATACACAAGAAAAGTAGTTTGATGTAATAACATGGTTAATAGAAAGACATAGTATGTACCAAAAACAGGAAGCCATGTCATATTCACAGGTATAATGTGTTAACTAAGCAGATGTAATTTACCCTAATTAGAAGCATTACAAGGTAGACACCATATGCAACATGCAACCACATATCACACTGCCAAGTAAGAGCAAGCACCTGCGATGGTGGTGTGGGGGAATTGCGGTGATCAACTAGAGAGCTACGTTGACTATCTTCATTTAGCCTCGCTGTTTCTTGAGAATCATGTGGGGAGGATGATACTGCACTCTTTAAACGAGTAGGGCGTCTCACAGTAACCCACTCGGGTGACTGTCTCATCATAAGTGATTGACGAGGGATACAAAAGAGCATTTGTTTGATGTACGAACATGGTTAATAGACATATGTAGTATGTATCAAAAACAGGAAGGCATGTCATTATCAAAGGTATAATGTGTAAAGTAAGCAGATGCAATTTAACCAAAGTGGAAGAAATACAAGCTAGACACCATATGCAACATGCAACCACATTTGACAGCGCGAAGTTAAATCAAGCACCTGGGATGGTTGTGTGTGGCAATTGAAATCATTAACTGCAAAGCTACGTTTACTGTCTCCAACTGCTGACACTGCACCCATTAGAGCGCTGAAACGCTTAGTGCTTATCTTCGAATTACACTGGAGCGACTTCTGTCTTTTCTTTTCTGCATTCATCAACACTGCGTCAGAGTCTGAAATACCCATGCATAATAAAACAATAGTGTGAGTATGGGTGAAGTGTGTGCACAATTAGTACAGTGTAAAGGTAGCAGATAGCAGGTCGGTGAGAAATAAATGATGGGAGACATATGATAGCTCTACAACATGCATGGCACACTAAATTACTACATGATTCTATGAAAATAATAGTCGACTGAAAGCAAATAGGTCAGTCCATTTTTTCTGCACCGTCCGATGTACAAAGAATGGGCAGATCGCCTTCATCTACCTCCAGCCAGTCAGTGTTGACGATCTTCCTCGAAACGCCAGCGACCACCGTCCCAGTATTCCTCCCCTGCCTGCGCCCTCCCCTCAACCTCACCGCACCGCCGTGCTTGGCACCGCCCCCGGCCATCCATTCAAGCCCTGCCGACCTCCAGATCAGGCGCAAGCAGCTCCTGCGCCCCACACCCCTATGATAGACACTGAGGAGCCGCTTCCCCGGGGAACAGGCGGACTAGGTGCTCCGCGCGCCTAAGCGGGTGCTGCTTCTTTTAATTGCGGTTCGACTGACCCTGAATTGAAATCCAGGCAGGCTACTGACCTCTAGCAAAGGTGAAATAGTAAAAGGGAGGAAACCTTGTGCATTTAGTATCACGAAGAAGATGCAGTAAGAAGCGCTCAACTAGTTTCTTTCGTGGGATGAATACGGTGTGAGCGGAGACGTAAGATTTGCACGAATAAGGGAAGAGGAGTACCTCTTTCTGCTGGCAGTGATGTGTCCTCCTTCTGTTTTTCCGACGATCTTCTTGTTGTTCGCTAGAAACCAGAAGTTGTGGAGGACGGTGCAGCCTTGGACGAACCCATGGCCAAGTTGTTGAGTGTGGTGCGGTGGCCGTCTGTCGGCGGCGGGGAAGCAGATCCGAGGCGGCGAACGACGGCGTAGCAGGAACAGCTCTGGTGCGGTGGACGGTTGCGACAGTGGAGCCGCAGCAGTGAGGCACAGGACGGCGTGGTCGGAGTGGTTTTGGTATGGCGCACGTCGGCGTCGGCGTCGTGGAGGCAGCTCTGCCTCGGCTTCAGCTACTAAGTTCTTGAGGGTGTTGCGGTTGCGGTTGCGTTGGACGACGACGTCGGGGTACCGGCTCCCGCGTAATGGAGGAGGGCGGCGGTGGATTGGCCGCTATGGGGTGGAGGACGGAGGAGGCTGGTGTTTCGTGGCTGGTGGAGAGGGCGTTTTCGTGCCCACGGAGTATGAATGGGGAAACGGAGGGAGGCGGGGAACTAAGGGGGAACAATGTTTCGGTTTGAGACGCGCTTGTTTGAAATTTGGGGAAAGTTACAAACTTTGCCCCCATCTAAAATTTCGGACATATTACGAGTTGGGGGTAGGACAGTCATGTCAGGTGTCCCAAATGTGGGCGGGATAGATTTTGGCCGAGCGCATGCGTAGGCGCCCACGGCGTATGAATGCTTCTCGGAGGCGGTTGAGACTGGCGTCTTGGTGAAGTTACAAACCTAGCCCAGTTTAGACCTTTGGACATCGGGCCGATAGGCTACACGGGCCAGAGTCGGGACAAACATTAGTCTCGCGCGGTTTCGGGTGACCAGAGGCCTATTTGGTGCTTCGTTCAATATTTGGGAGCAGAAGCATTAACGATTTCGGTTCTCTTGAATTGAACTTTCAGGATTTGTCAAGCTCCACAAATCTTTACTCTTGAAAATCCTAAAGCTACGATTATTTTGGAATGGAGGGGGTACATTGGAATGTACATTGTACACGAGTATATATTAAAAAATATGCAACTTACCTCAGTTCATGCATGGTTCCAGATATAATCTCCTTGGTTGCAAAAAAAGTTAGATATGCGTATGAATATATATAGCATGTTCAAACTCACAACAAAGATTGATGCCCCCTTTTACATCTGATTTACAAATGCCATTATCTCGGGTTCAAATAGATGAATGCACTTCCTATGAATTCGAATCTTCGAAACCCCCTTTATGTTGAATTCGACATGTATTCTATTTCGTAGCTAGCAATTTGGGATGTATCCATGCAAGTGACAAATGTATAAAGTGCTTCACACTAACAACATGGACTGCACTAATTAATGTTTATATATGAATTTCAAAAGCATCCATTGCCTGTATTTCAAACCGCTCTCACTCTATGGATCGATAATATGAAATAAACACATGCACATGCTAGAATTCAATAGAGTATGGGTGTCTGATAGACCGATTTTCGTCCATACGCAATTTGCAAAATTCATGATGTCATCCAAAAATAATAATGCCATTTATATTTTAATTTAATGCGTAGAACCGCCTTTTACACGTAGATGCACTATGCCTCGCCCCGTTCTCACAAACCTGTTATATATCTCTCTATCTAACGCATAAGTGCACACACTTTATATGCATCAGCATTTCTCTTTCACACATGCTCACAATCTCTCTCAGGGTGTCGGGGTGTCTCACGCACATGCTCTCTTTGTTTCTCTCTCTCTTTCTGGCTACTATGTACCACTCTTTTCACTAATCTCAGTTGGAAAACACTATTTCTCTCACATGCATATATACGCATGCACGGTCTCTACTAGCCCTCTATACGCACATATATGTGCCTACGTGTCTCCCGCACGCACATTATCTTTAGGCCTCTCTCGCACACATTGCCCCCTCGACACACCTCTCTCTTAGTAGTTGGCGGATATGATTTCATCATATCATTCGATAGGATACCCCTGGCTGTTAGGCTGGATGATAATACGAGGCAAAGTTTTACCCTAGTTCGGATCGGACCCTTGCAGATTAAGAAAGAGCCTACTCCTGGTACTGTATATTAGTGATAGGGGTGTGTACAAAGTACACGTGAATACCAGGCATTGTGTGTGTGTATACTATCGACGAACTAGCCCCCAAGCTTGTATAACATACTAAGGGCCTAGGGTTACAAATCATATATAGTCGGCTTATCATCAGTGGGGATAGAGTCCTCCGCGACTCTGGTAGCTTCCTGTTGTACGCCGAGTCCTCCACATGGGTCTTCGTATAACACGTCTCGGTCCAACCTATATGTGGCGCAGGATGGAGCCGACCCATGAGTCTTCATGTTGACCAACCACAACTAGAAATGATGTGCCCACCACACCACACACGCAATCGGCCACTAAGAAAATAAGCATATACAATAGTACAACGGTATCTAGCTCACGGTGGGCTTCTTCCTCTCTTCGTCCTTTAGATCCTTCTCTCGTCCCAGGACTGTGGTGTACTCAACATCTAGCCCAGCGACCCACTCATCATCTGAGTTTTCGAACATGCGTCTGAAGCGAGAAAGGCATCCTTTCATCGTCGCGGAAGAACGGGTGTAGATGACGTCGAACTCATCGCCGGTGATGGTTCTAACCTTGTACTCACCGCCGATCGTGGAGATTTGGGACACCATGGATTTGGGAGGAGGGTTAGGATTAGTGGAACTTCCGTAATGTGAATGGACGGGACGACTAGGAGCGAACCGCCGTAGTATTGAAGGACGTGCGGGGACGAGTAGGAGCGAACTGTCAGCGTGCGAACGGCAGGGTAGTGGCTTTCCATTCTCCCATGATACGGGCTTCCGAGAGCCCTTGGATCTGAGATCGAACGGTTGCATGGCGTGATTCTAGACCTATGGGTGAATATCCTATCCTGGAGGGTTATTCTGCAAATTTTTAGCAACTTAGCATGCGACCGTTTGATCTCAGATCCAAGGGCTGCCAGCAGCCCGTATCATGGTCGCGCCTACCACGACTGTCGCGTCGCTCGCGCGGTCGCGCCCTTGGAGATTTAACACGGTGCCTTAGGCTATCTGATGTTGGCATGTCATACATAGTCATCACTTAGTCACTCATACTACAACAAGGTTGGCTATAAGTGTAATTTTTTTTACTCCTCTCTATCTCTTTCTTCGTACTCCCTCCGTCCCATAATTTAAGAACGTTTTTGACACTAGTGTAGTGCCAAAAATGTTCTTATATTATGGGACACAGGGAGTACTAGTATTTATTGCATTTGCCAAGGAGTGACCTCTTCCAATGAAATGGTGTTGCTAAGTTTACTTCATTTAATTAGCTATAGACTCAAAATTGTCTTTTCACCTAGGTACACGCGTTTAGCACCGTTTCTTCCTTGCGTCACCAAACTAGTCTCTCTCTTCTTGATTAACTTGCCACATCAGACTTTATGCCTATG
The DNA here is from genome assembly GCF_018294505.1 of Triticum aestivum. Classification (NCBI taxonomy): domain Eukaryota; kingdom Viridiplantae; phylum Streptophyta; class Magnoliopsida; order Poales; family Poaceae; genus Triticum; species Triticum aestivum. Next base: position 157,685,302 of record NC_057808.1, on the reverse strand, counting down.
TGGCAAGCTTAAGCACCTGTAGGAGCAAGTAAAAGTAAGTACAATAGTGTGCGTTACATGGCATTTTTGCATATGTGGAGGAAAGAGAGGCAAGGAAAAAGTGGAGAAGTGCGCTCTCATGCAAGAGCCAGCCTCTACTACATGGTGGAGCATTGGGAGAGGCACCTGTATGGAGGTGGTCAGGAATCAGGAGACTCACGCCGGTCGTAGCGCTGCAGTTAAAATGATAATGGCAAGTCAAATCACAGGGCCCCACCTGTCCAGCAGTAACTCGCTGTCAAATCACACAGCCCTACGTTTGCAGCAACCTACTCCCTTGTCTTCTCGCGTCTCTGTCGAACCGACTAGGCGGAACTGCCCCGCCTACCGCGTAGGAAAAGCCCCGCCCTCGACTTTTAAATACAACTACATCCACTTAAGAATCCAATGATATACTTTTTGTGACATAGTAACTCATATTTAGTTAGTCAAGTGGATGACCTAGAACTACGTGCAGGCCCTATAAACCGAGACGCCTAAAAAGAAAAAAAACTGAGACGGAGAGGGTAGTTCAGCACGTATATTTTTAGATCAATATAGTCGGGATTCACCAAGGAGCAAAACCAAGTAGTAGGCTGCTCATGTCGTGTTGGCGTAGCAACTCAAGCAGGGTCAGTCCGCACACGAAATGGCGACACACTTAACAGGACCCCTTTGGCCGACATGTGGCTCATCCACCGTCTTGTTCCATGTGCGATGCACCAAATTACAGTTCGGAGCAGCGGTTGGAATTGGAGGCACCTCGGTCGTAGCGCCGCAGTAGTAGAAAATGAGCGATGAGGGGTCAAATCACAAAGCCCCACCTTTCCCGCATTAAGCTGAATGGACGAAGCAACCATCATTTCACTCTAGGGCGCAAGAGCATAAAGAAAAGAGAAAACAATGATGCGTGCGGCAGCTACCTAGGGCACCCTAGGGTAGGGGTCTCCACTACAGATCCTTTTTTTGAAAGCGCCTCCACTACAAATCGGCTTCTCCCTCGTCCTCTTGAAGAAAACCGATGATGAGTGTGGCGGTAGGGTTTGTAGGAGTACTACGGCGTGTGGGGCCACGTCGTAGTAAACGGGTTCGAGTCGACGCCTTAAATATGTGTGGGCCGCTTGGTTTTACGGGAACGAGGCAGCATTTTGGGTTCGGGGACCAGTGGAGATATAGTACGTACAAAAAATTGTGGACGTAGGTTCGACCGAAAGGCAATGATGCATGGGCCCTGCATTTTGATATACCCGGGGCCGCATGAAATTTGCTACTCTACTCAAAACTAGTAAGGTACACATGTATTGAACGCATGAGATTTTGAAACCAAATTATGAATAAATACACACTATAGCATGTAAACTTTGAGTCATATATGCATGATGTAGATGTTCATTTAGTTCTTATAGTTCATCTCATTCAAAATCAATTATTTTTATAAAAATGTTAAGATTCATGGGGTTGTGCATTGTAAATCATAAAGTAAAAAACAAATAATGGCAATTCCTTTAAAAAAATAATCAATTATGATACAGAAGATTCTAGAACAAGGGAGAAGTGCTTGTGTTTTGAGGTTTGTGCATTATGCTTAAGTTCAACCATGGAGTCTTCTAAATTGTACATGTGACAGATCTGGTGGAATGTTGATGATATCCAACGGCCAGTAGTGCTCGGATTTGCCTATCTCCGGACTGTCGGGTTAGCTTCATCCAGCGACCATCTTTCAAAGTTATTGGCACACTATATAGTTCTTGTGCCATAGTTGCATGTTTTGGAAAAAAGCTACTAGTGGGTTGTACTATCTATTTAGGAATAGAAGATGTATACATGGAAGTTGTAGGGAAAGAGATGACATGGAGCATCTCAATTCCTATGAGTAGGGATTGGAAAAGAGATGTCATTTGGTTCACATCATAGGAACTTTTCTATTGAATCTAGAGATGACATGTATCTCAATTCCTATGAGGAGGGATTAGAAAAGAGATGTAATTTGGTTCATATCATAGGAACTTTTCTATTGAATATACGCTAATGTTTATTTTCCTTTGAAATTAAGGGAGTATAGGAATCCATTCATATGAACCAAGTGGCTCTAAAGCTATAGAAATGATATCATGTTTATTTCCTTTGAAATGTGGAGTATATGAATCTATTCCTATGAACCAATTGGCTCTAAAGGAAAAAAATCCTATAAAATCATATCATATAGAGTTCCTATGATATTCCTCGACACTAAAGGATGCTTGAAATTGCTGCGGGTGATACGATGGTCTTTCTTTGTAGACTCCTCACCCATCTTTATAGTTACCTCTCGAAGATGAATGAAATGATATATACATGGTATTCTACATGTGCAATTTGGTACACGAAAACTCGGTAAAAGTTTGCGAGGTTCGAATTTTCAATAAAGCTATATGCACTGCATTTCGGAACGGAGGGAGCATACGGCAGTTGCTAACACTCACGTGGAAGATTTGTGTGTAGGAGGAGTGGCTGTTCTGTTAACTGACATGGCAAAACTGACACTGTCGGATGCCGATCTAACGGTTCTTACGGCGTTCGTCAGGAAAGGCTTGTGGCGAACGTTTGTCGGATAATGATTTACGGACACATGCATTGCATTGATACGTGCCCCCCTCTCTCTCTCACGCACACGCACCCTCACGAGTCACGACTCTCCCGAGTCCTCTCGCAGACTCGCACGTCGCACCCACCGTCTATCTGCAGGTAGACGTCACGCACATATGTGCTCTTCACACCCTACCCTCAGAACTTCTAAAAAACAAAAGACGGCGCGCACATTTTATTTTAGCTCACACGTCACACACTTATACTATTACTCTTGCGGCGAACGTTCTTTGGGCATAGTATATTGTACTCTCACGAAGAGAAGCGGTGCACGCACGCACTAGTTCTCTCACACCCACTCGCGGGTACACGTAGGAGCGCATTTTTTGAAGCTGGTACAACAAAATCACTCCACTATATATAAAAGCAGGAGCCTTAGCGCTTGCTTTACTAGGTTCCTCTCGCTCACTCTCTCATGCTCTCCAGATCTAAGCAACACATAGGTGGCCACACTCTCTCTCAGCTCACGGCTGGTCACAAATCCGGCCGGACAACCTCGACCGGGGCAGGGTGTAGGTGCATCGTTAACGCTGTCGTCGGCGGCGAGGGAGAGACCAACGGCTGCCGCGCGTCCCCGATCGGCGGCCGTGCCGTTCTCTCCGAGAGAGCGCCGGCTCGGGAGGGCCTCCGACCCCTTCTTCTCCCTGCGGTATTGTGGCCAAGATGCGGCCTCCCGACGCCGTCTTTGCCACATGCCGACGACCCTCAGGTATATATTCCTTCGAAACCTGCCTTGCTCTACTGACCCCAGCTCCCTTCGTGTGGATCCTTTTCTACTTCCGTCCGCTATTCCAAAACCACCTAGACTTCTACTATTATTAGAAGAAAGTAGTTCATACAGTCGACTCAAAGCGTTGGTTCAAACAGGGAAGAAAGTGGGAAAGTTGTAGCATGAATCTAGGACTTGGTTCTAAGAGGAAACGGGGGAAAGTAGTAATATCTGTCACTGTTTAAATAACCGTATTTCGTATTTGCGCAAACAGGGATGTCTGTCTCCATATCGTTTCGGGATGTCTGTCTCCGTATCGTTTCTATCCGCGCAATCAAAAGCACACACCTCAGTTTTAGTACAACTGCGCAAAATGAGATGGCTATCCCTCGTTGCCGTCGTCTAACCTCCCGTCTTCAAGGTATCCCTACATTGGTAGTAACTAAGGTAGAATGACCAACGCAATCTAAAAGAAGCTGATTCGTACGTTTTACTTCCTGATTGCAGTGCAGGGACGAGCGAAAACAACTGCATCCTAGTCTGGAATGCACTTTCTACCAGTTCATCCGTGGACCGAGGACTAGCTGGCACGGCTGCACGGCGGTTTTTTTGGACAGGTGCGCGGACAAGAGGCATTGTGGTCTGCTTATTTCTGCAAATAGCGGTGCTTAAATTTAGTGGAATGCACAAGCATTTCAGCTGGTCAGTACACTACATGGTTCAGTTCAGCATTCCAGCTGAGACCACAATTATAATTGGTTATTCTGGAATGAGAGAACCTAACCCTGATGGTGGCAACAAGAAAAAACCAGAGTGAACTCCAGGAAATTTAAGCCTGCCGGGAGGCCCTTTGCTCAGAGAAGCCTTGCTTGTTTTTTCCTGATTTGTAAACCTTCTCACAACTTTGTCTTTTGCTGTGAACTAGTATATGTTTGTTATGTTCTATGAATCATTGAGATGTATAAAATTGCTTAACTTATGCTTTTCAAGTTTTTTATGAAGACGAGTTTAATGTGAGTGTTCCACATGAGCGCTGGACTAGCGTGTGAACGTTTGGAATTTATTACATTGTGGCCTCAATTAACTGCATGAACCACTGTAACAAGATACATAGTTGCTTATATGTCAGACAGCAGATTGTTGATTGTTAGCTGGTCGATAGCCTAGTGTTGAAGCGAGCTGAGCCAATGTGCCGTGTTTTGCACAACTGCTTACAAGTGGGGTAGCACCAACAGTGTTTACAAGTACTTATGTATACGTCGGCGCACGGTTCTCGAACGAGTGCTCTATTTCATCAAAACACACACTGCTCGTATGATAAACCGTGACAACTTATGTCTTACCATGCCATATTCATGAAAAAACTAGTGAGGACGCATCTGTTTCGGCAACAATTACGATGGTTCTCACATGATTCACGGGCACACAAAAGTAGCAGCAGTTCCCATAGACGGATTCAAACAGAGTACTAGCCCCAGAGGGGTCGATAACAGGCAAGGTTTGGATAATTAGACACAATCCAAACTACTATTAAACACTAGCTGGGGCAACTATTTCATGCCTCGATCTAATTTGGGCTGGACACAAGACGGACCTTGCCATGAACATCATCGAGGACGTCCCGCAGCAGCTCAATCCTGTGAACCTTCATGAAGACAACCTTGTGGCCTTGCCACTGATAAACTTGTTTGTGGAGGCATGCCACGTCATCTTCCTGCGTAAGCTTGACAAGAACAGTATGCCTCACAAACGAAGGAGTAGCTTTGAACTTCTTGTGCTTCAGTACACCCTGGACAACACGCCTGACAACAGTGAGGCTGGAATACAACTCTTCATTGGTATAACCGCAAATGGCTTCCAGGATCCAACAGCCTAAGAACTCTGTTTTCCCAGTGCGTATATTCAGGTCGTCCGCCTCATAGCGAGTGACATGTACAACCACACAATCCTTGTCTGCATCAGGGCTCTAATTGAAACAGAAACAAATTCTGAATTACTTTTCAGTATAAGAAACACAAGTTATTTAAACCACTATGTATAGCATGGCATCGAAGCTAATAAAATTTTGCATTATTAATCACCACATACTTCCTTTTCTAAAAAAATCACCACATACTTAGATGAAAAACCACAATCGAGATCGGCAAAGAAGGAAATCACCTTGGGCAGCTCAGCGGGGGGGGGGGACACATCCTCGAAGGGGAGAAAACTGCTCCTGCAGTGCCACGGGGGCTGTAACCTCAAACGGGGCGTTGACCATCTCAGTAGTGGCCGTGAGCGTATCTGGGGTCAGCTCGGTGGTTGCCTCCATCTCCTTGGAGCTCTCTGTATCGTGGGGATCAGCCTCCCGCGTCTACTCCAATATCGGCAGATCTTTGCCTGGTTCTCCTTGGTCCATCATGAAACTGACGAATACTAGGAGACCACTGAAAGGAAAACACAATCGCAATGACAATGAAACAAAAAAGAGAGTGAGGATCGGTTACTGCTTTGCAAAAGTTCTTTTTTTTTCGCTGAACGAAAATATAGCAACATCACGGATCCGCTTACCTTCCCTTCGTTCGAAGAGAAGAACAGTGGCAGATGCGAGTGTTGCCTTTCTTGAAGACGGTGAGGGAGAAGGGGATTTAGCGAAGAGTGAAATGATGGTCGCTTCGTCCGTCAAACTTAAACTGCGGGGAGGTGGGGTTTTGTGATACAATGGCTCGTTACTGCCGCGCTACGACCGGGGTGACTCTCCGCCTGCATACTGCCTTCTAATTTGGTGGATGGCATTTGGGCCCGCGCGCTGCATGGCCCGCATCTCGGTGAACAAAAGTATAACGAAATTCAGTAGAGGGAGACGTTTCAATGACCTAGGAGGAGCCAGAAGCGGTAGAGTGTCTCCACTGTACTAGTAGTAATTGTTTTTCTGGGTAGCTGTAGAGTGTCTCCACTGTACTAGTAGTAATTGTTTCTCTGAGCCCAAGACAAAACAGCCCATCCACACTAGTAAATAGTAAAATCAATTCTAAAGACCATCCACACTGGGTGCTCTTCTTCCTCCTCGCTCCCACCCACCTCACGTCAGCTCGCTCCACTCATACCCCCAAATTCCTAACCTCACTCCTACAGAAAAACCCAGCTCCCCTTCTTCCTCACTCCTACAGAAAACCCCCAGCTCCCCTTCTTCTTCGCTCGCACTACAACTAGGCTCGTCATTCGTTACTCTGCTCAAATCCGTGAGCGCGACGCGACGCCCTCGAGGAAAATGGAGTCGGCTGACCCCAGCGCCAAGAAGATGAGGCTCCCGCCAGCGGCGACGCCTGTTGTAGATCCCGCACCGGGCAGTGTGGGGAGAAGCGGCGACCCCGCCCCCACCGGATCCCAGGAACCCGTAAAATCTCGGGTGGACCGCATCAGCGATCTCCCGGACGCCGTCCTTGGGGAGATCATCTCGCTTCTCCCCAACAAGGATTTCTACCGCACCCAAGTCCTCTTAATTCGGTGGCGCCCTCTATGGCGTGCCGTGCCCCTTAATCTCGACTGTCGTCAGCTATCTCTCTTCAATGATTTTGAAATCCCCAGAGCCATCATCTCCTCCCACCAGGGCTCCGTTCAAAGCCTCTGCATCCTGTCATGCTACCTGAGAAAGCATACCATGCCCTGCACGGTGGACGCCTAGCTGAAATCCCCTGAATTCACAGAACTACAGCTGCTTGAGTTCTACTAGTCCGCTGGAAATCTCATTCCACTTACCGAACGCCATGAACTTGTGCCCTCAGCACCGATGTCCATCTCGCGGTTTTCGTCCTCTCTCCACACCGCCACCTTTGCGCTGTGCTACCTACCAGACAATCTGGTACTAAACCTTCGACTCCCATTTCTCAAGAAACTTTCACTTGTGCGGGTTCGTATATCGGAGGCCTCATTGCACAGCATCATCCACTCCAGTTGCCCTGCGCTGGAGTGCTTGGTGCTAGCTTTCACAGTTAGAATCGGTTGTCTCCAAATAAAGTCGCCTAACCTTGTAAGAATTGGAATTTCTTTTGACGGAAGGCAGCTCATCATCCAAGATGCCCCTTCACTTCAAAGGTTGATCCTTGATTCTAGTTATTCACCGTTGCAAATAACCATCCTCTCTGCGCCTAAACTGGAGACCTTGGGTGTAATACATGATCTCTGTGCTCATTTCAATATGGTGTTTGGCTCCACAGTTCTTCAGGTACTTTATATTATCATCTACACTTGTAACCATAACTGCATTTTCAAATTTCTGCGCATAATTTATATATCATCTTGGAGTACACATTTTGTACTAATATTATGTTCTATGCTCAATGAAGAGTTTCTCCACGGATGGCCTATCAATGGTGCTGGATTCTGTCAAGATCTTATATATCCAAATGAATAGTTTTGATCTGAACAAGATTATTGGCTTGCTGCAATGCTTTCCATGTCTGGAGAAGTTGTATATAAAGGTGATAATTTCACGCACATTGGAAGCCCGCATATAGTGTACTAGAATTAACCGTTCAGCTGTTGCTCTTTCGACACTCTTCTTTTAGACCTTAACTATTTTCAATCTTCATGTCTATTTAGGCAACAGGACGGGGTAAGAAAGTTATAACCAATCGGTGGATTCGTAAGCATCGGGATTTTCTCACTTCTCATGAGATTCGATTGAAGACAATAACGCTAGAACGATATGTAGCCAACCGTGCAAACACAACATTTGTCACATTCTTCCTGCTGAATGCGAGGTTACTATTGTCCATCAGGCTTAAGTTTATCAGCAGCATGGTTTTGACGGATGGGTATGTCGAAGAGCAAAAAAAGGAGTTTCAGGTGGGCAAAAGAGCTTCTGAACGTGCCGGGCTTCTATTTACAACATATTGTGGTCATAATCCAGTAAATTTTACGACCCAGGATGTTCATTCTATAGACCTGACCGATCCATTTGACTGTGACTGCCGAAAATAGTGCTGGAGTTAGATGTTGTTGCCCTTTTAATTCTGTTTTTTTGTAAACCTGATGAACAATTAACCCTCGTGCTTTTGTACAGTTTGTAAGCTGGAGTTAGATGTTCCTACCCTTTTCAACTCGGCTGTGACTGTCATATTTTCTTTGAAACAAGGCAAATGGCTTGCCATTCGTTTAATTTAGAGTGAAGTATTGTAACAAATCCCAACCAAGGGAAATAACATCACTCTCGCCGGCTGCTTGAGCTCACTGTGCATTACAGAAGCCAAGTGATTAGCCCCCACCAGCACCTACAAACTTATTCAAATGGGCTGTAAATTTTCATAGGAAAGGCTGCATGACCGTGACAGATTTGGATTCTGACATTTGGGACCCGCGAGGAAATAGCCTATCCAAGGTGGTGTCGACTTACTAGCCAGTCAACAAACGATTCTGCCTACCAGCCGTTGGATTGACATCCAACATCTTTCTTGTATCTTCTATCTCTTGTCTTCTTCTTCCTCCAGCCGCCCAAACAAAACCACCCCGTCGGCTCCGCCTGCTCCCGCCTCGCATGGCTGGCTGCGCCTCCGCCGCCCTACCGTACGTACCCTCCAACGTTGGCCAGTCCCTCCCTCTATTCCCCCACACGTCCTGTTATTCTCCGGCGACGTCAGCCCCAACACACACCCACGCCCGAACCAGTCAACCCTCGTACTCCCCTTCGCCTGCGACTGGACCGGCGCATCTTCAACGGCTCCTGTTCGTTCCGTCCGAGGCCTCACCGTCGTCCTCCGCCTTGCGGCCTTGGTTCGCTCGCCGTGCACGGTGCGCCGCCCTCTTGCATTGTCAACGTCATCAACAATCGAGAGGAACAAGGAGATGACTGTACGTGGAGAGGATGACAGTAGGGACCCACCAGCATCATGGCAGTACGCAAGCAAGTGCCTCTATAGTACAAGCCCAAAAATATGGTTCCTCCTAATGGTTGGACATCTGGGGCTCACGCCATTGTCAATGTAGACAATAAACGAGAGAATTACACTACGAGCGGCTGACATCTGGGCCCCAGCAAGTCGCGCGGTTTTTTTGAGGAACAATCAGTTGTTATTTATACTAGTATTAGTGACGGCTCAGGGTAACAACGGGGCTGTGCGGGGGCTGTGGCCCGTCTAGCCAGGGTTTTATTTATGTTTACCACATCATGAGCCCAGTTGTGTTTTTTTCTTGCTGAAAATGGCTAGCCCAGTTCCATTTTTTTAAAGAAATACCCAATCAAGGCCTACTTGCTTTATCGGCCCTACTGGGCTGCAAATCTTTCAAGACGAGGAGAGTTTCATTTGGTTTGCCAAGAAATGGGCTGTACATTTTTAAAACACATCAAACCGGGAATTAGTTTCAATTTTTTTTTCATTACAAGATCTTAAATTCCATTGATTTTTATGCGTGGACAATTATTTGGATTTTATATTTATATAAATTATTTTTCAAAATAGTTTGAATGTGAATCGATATTTCTGGATTAAAAATAGTTGACCGCACCGAAATATGCAAAATTTCGTATACTTTTTAACCGTGGCCACAATATGGGGTGTAATGCTAACAAAAAGAAGATGGGCTCCAAAAAAATTCTTAAGAATTAGCAAATGGGCTGTACATTATTAGAAATAATGGCAGATGGGCTGTATGCTGTTTTCCACAGATTTGAGGCTGACTTGTGTGCCTACTACAGGTTGATGCGTATGCTTTTATAAAAAAATGGTTGACGCACACGCAACGCCCTGTCAACTTAGTCAACACACGAGAGCAGTGACTGTTGGATGTCCATCCAACGGCTGTCGTGCTTCTTCAATCTCTGCTCTTCATGCTCCAGCCGCTCAAACAAGCGCCGACGGGACTGCCTGCTCGCTCCTCCCGCGGTCGGCTATGCTGCCGCGCAGGCCTCACGGCCCCACCGTACTCCCATCACTGGCCTAGCCATCCCTCTACTCACCCACACATGCTGTTATTCTCCCGCGACGGCATACGAACCAGTAAACCCTCTGTAACACCCATGATGTGGCTATATCTCCCACGTGTCGAGGCACGACTTAGAGGCATAACCGCATTGTGGTTTTGTCGTAAGAAGGGTCATCTTCACACAATCCCATGTAATGAACAAGAATGGGATAAAGAGTTGGCTTACAATCGCCACTTCACACAATACATAAATAAATCATACATCAATCAGAGTACACACATAGGTCCGACTACGGAACCAAAATAAAAGAAGACAACCCCAAATGCTAGATCCCCGATCGTCCCAACTGGGCTCCACTACTGATCATCAGGAAACGAAACATAGTAGACCAAGGTCCTCGTCGAACTCCCACTTGAGTTCGGTTGCGTCACCTGCACTGGTATCCTCGGCACGTGCAACTGTTTTGGAAGTATCCGTGAGTCACGAGGTCGAACTCCCACTTGAGTTCGGTTGCGTCACCTGCACTGGTATCCTCGGCACCTGCAACTGTTTTGGAAGTATCCATGAGTCACGAGGACTCAGCAATCTCACACCCGCGAGATCAAGACTATTTAAGCTTATGGGTAGGAAAGGGTAGTAAGGTGGAGCTGCAGCAAGCACTAAGCATATATGGTGGCTAACATACGCAAATAAGAGCGAGAAGAGGAGCAACGGAACGGTCGTCAACTAGTAATGATCAAGAAGTGATCCTGAACTCCTACTTACATCAAACATAACCCAAAAGCCGTGTTCTCTTCCCGGACTCGGCCGAAAAGAGACCATCACGGTTACACACACGGTTGATGCATTTTAATTAAGTCAAGTGTCAAGTTCTCTACAACCGGACATTAACAAATTCCCATCTGCCACATAACCGCGGGCACGGCTTTCGAAAGATAATACCCTACAGGGGTGTCCCAACTTAGCCCATTATAAGCTCTCACGGTCAACGAAGGATATTCCTTCTCCTGGGAAGACCCGATCAGTCTCGGAATCCCGGTTTACAAGACATTTCGACAATGGTAAAACAAGACCAGCAAAGCCGCCCGAATGTGCCGACAAATCCCGATAGGAGCTGCACATATCTCGTTCTCAGGGCACACCAGATTGTCCAAGCTTCTGATAGGCAAGCCCAGAGTTGCCCCTAGTGGCCACCGGCGGCTGACAGGTTGGACCAACAATCAGAGGAGCACTGGCCCGGGGGTTTAAAATAAAGATGACCCTTGAGTCTGCAGAACCCAAGGGAAAAAGGCTTAGGTGGCAAATGTTAAAACCATGATTGGGCCTTGCTGGAGGAGTTTTATTCAAAGCGAACTGTCAAGGGGGTCCCATAAATCACCCAACCGCGTAAGGAACGCAAAATCAAGGAACATAACACCGGTATGACGGAAACTAGGGTGGCAAGAGTGGAACAAAACACCAGGCATAAGGCCGAGCCTTCCACCCTTTACCAAGTATATAGATGCATTAATTAAATAAGAGATATTGTGATAGCCCAACATATCCATGTTCCAACATGGAACAAACTTCAACTACACCTGCCACTAGCAATGCTATAAGTGGGGCTGAGCAAAAGCGGTAACATAGCCAAACAACGGTTTGCTGGGAAAGGTGGGTTAGAGGCTTGACATGGCAATATGGGAGGCATGATATAACAAGTGGTAGGTAGCGCGGCATAGCAAAAGAGCGAACAACTAGCAAGCAAAGATAGAAATGATTTCGAGGGTATGGTCATCTTGCCTGAAATCCCGCTAGGAAGAAGAACGAGTCCATGAAGAAGACAAACGGATGTAGTCGAACGAATCCTCACAACTCCGGAACGAAACCGAAGCTAACGAGAAAAGCAACCTGGAAAGAAACAAACAACATAGTAAACAACCATCACATACACATGGCATGATGCACAAACAAGTATGATGCATGTCCGATTTAATGAGGCATGGCAAAATGCAAAAAACAATACTACAAATTAAGTGGAGCTCAATATGCAACGAGTTGCATATTGACGAAACACCACATCAAATATTTAGTTCTCTCTCGTTTATATACCCAACAATAATAAATGTTGATTAACATGGCAAGAGGTGAAGCATAAGTAAGCTAACTATTTAGGCAAGTTTAAATGAGGCCGGAACAACAAATAACAATTCCGGAAAATCCCGATACGCATATTTTGGAATTGGTACTGTTCTGCCCTAAACACAATTTTAATGTTGTTAAACAGCAAAATTAAGTGCACCATGTTAAACTAGGCATTTTTCTACCCCATTTACATATAAAGTTTATTAAATTTGGAGCTACGGTTAAATAGTTATGAAATAAATGATTTTAGCATGGCATTTTAGAAAATTTAAACAAACAGCATGTTTAAACATTTTAAACATGGATGAAACATGGATGAAACATGGATAAACATAATGTGAAACTAGATGAAATCCTAAGCATTTTAAATATATAAATTATTTACAAATGATGCACGGTTTGTGAGTTATTAAATGCATGATCTAGAGGGACTTTTCTGTAAATCTGTAAACTCCTGGAAAAATAGCTAAAATCGCAGAGATGGAAAAAAACTACACTGGGCCGAATCTGGAACAAGAAGCCCAGCAGAGGAAAGGCCAGGGGGCTGCTCACATTGGGCTTCAGAGAGCTGGCAGATCTGGGCCTGGTGCGGCTTGGCTGGAGGCGATCGAGGCCTCCTGGTCCACGCGGTCGCTCGCACACTCGACCAAGCGACGCAGGCAGTAGCGGGAGAAGCAGGGGCGCAGGTCAACACATGCGGCGCGACGTGGCAGGAACTCCGGCGAGGCGGTCTCGACGAGGACCGATCGGAACGGGACTGGGACGGCGGGATCCGGCGGATCTGGGCGCGGGGATGGAGCTCCAGCGGCGCGACTTGGGCTCCATGGAGGGCAGTGGCCGATGCTATTGACTGAAGAAAGAAAAAGTAGAAGAGGATTCAGAGAGGAAACACGGGGAGGAAGTAGAGAGAGACGGCGGGCATGCGGGAGGAGATGAGGTGGCGCTGGTCACCTGCGGGTCGCCGGCGAGTTTTGGTCGAGGGGAATGCAGCGGGGCTCAGGACTGCTGCTGCTGCTTGGGTGGCTGATGGCCATTGACTCAAGGATGACGAGGAACGCCGGCGAGCTTGCTCCGGGACGACGCAGATTAGCAAGAGGATACGGGCGCACGAGGGAGAGGAGCTCGGCTGAAGGAGAGGTCGGGCGGGGCAGCCCATGGAGGAGGGCACGGGTATGGCTGAAGCCCCGGTGGACATGGGCAGCGACGAGGCCAGTCTCTGGCGAAGCAGAGGCGCGGGGACGAGGAGGACAGCCTTGAGCGTGAGGGTCTTGGTGACGCGGTCTCCGGCGACGATGGAGGCGCTGGTCGGGGACGAACGAGCAAGGGAGGGGAAAACTAGGAGGAGAGGAGTCTGGCTGTGGTTGGTGGATCGATGGATTGAAGATTATGGTGGTGGCTGACTGGTGAATCGGGAGGAGGCTGCGGGATTGGTCTAGTGAAGAAAACGAGGGAGGTGGGTGGCACTGTGGATGCATGGATCTGATGGGTGGCGGCGGCTGATCCGAGGAGGGAGGAGGATGGATGGGACATTGCTCCTAAAATTTACCGTCAGGGTCTATTTATAGGAAGGGGTTAGCTTAGGGGGTTAATTTGATCCTTCAATCAAAATCGGACGGTCGGGAAAATTAGGCTAGGGAGTCCAATAAATAAAACGAAGATGTTTTATAGATGTTAGGGGATGAGCCGGACCCAGCGGTAACGATAGTACGGTTCGGGTTCGGGGATGTTTCGGACGCGCACACGAGGGGTTTGACGAAAGGCCAATGAAGACAAAGCGGTCAGTGAGAGGGTGACGAAGGCAAAGGAAGAAACGACAACGACGAACGAATGCAAGTTTTAAAACATGAAGGCAACGGAGTGCCGATGCAATGCGAATGACGCGATGATGAAATGCAACAAACAAATAAAACACACAACGACAACGAAAAACATGGAAGGCTTCTGGAGCGTCGGTCTCGGGGCGTTACACCCTCGTACTCCTCCGCGTGGGAAACAACTGTCGTGTATTCCCTGGCTCCGTTTCATTCCCTTCCTAGGCCTCACCGCTGTCCACCGCCCTGGTGCTCTCGGCGCGGCCTGGTCAACGTGGTCAATGAACGACATCCATCGGAAGTGGACTGTACGTGGAGAGGCTGATAGCTGGGTCCACGGCCGCACGCAAGGAAATGCCTCCTTATTACGCGCAAAATAATGATTCCTCCACCTGACAGCTAGGACCCACAGGAAGGGCCTCTGTATTTCGTGAAAAAAACGTTCCCCCCACTGACAGGTCGGACCCACCAGCTATATCTTCGCACGCAAGGAAGTGCCTCCTTATTACGCCCAACAAAATGAATACCTCCCTGCTAGCTGGGACCCACCATATTGTTGGGCTGACTTGTGGGCCTACCAAGTTGATGGGGCCGGAGGGCTTTGTCAACTTAGTCAATACTCAAGTGACCGTATGATGTCCATCCAACGGCCATAGTGCTTCTTCAACCTCTGGTCTTCTTGCTCCAGCCGCCCAAAGCAGCGCCGGTCGTGCCGCCTGCTCCTGCCTCCCGTGGCCGGCTGTGCTACCGCGGAGGCCTCACCGCCCCCATACTACTCCCACCACTGGCCAGGCCATCCCTCCACTCAGCCACACCCCCTGTTATTCTGCGGCGACGGCAGCCTCACACCGCAGCCGAACGAGTGAACGCTCGTACACCTCTCCGCATGGGCATCCACTGCCGCGTCTTGCCCGGCTCAGCGTCGTCCCGTTACTAGGCCTCGCCGTCGTCCACCGCCGTGGTGCTCTCGGCACGGCGTGGTCAATGTGGTCAACGGCCGACTTCCATCGGAAGAGTACTGTACGTGGAGAGGCTGACAGCTGGGTCCACGGCTGCCGCAAGGAAGTGCCTCCTTATTACGCGGAAAATAAGTATTCCTCCACCTGACAGCGGGGACCCACCGGATGGGCCACCAGTATTTTGTGAAAAAAATCATTTCCCCTGACTGCTGGGACCCATCGGACGGGCCACCGTATTTCGTGAAAAAACGTTCCCCCCGCTGTCAGCTCGGACCCACCGGAAGTGCCTCCTTATTACGCACAAAAAAATGAATACTCCCCCGGCTAGCTGGGACCCACCTTGGTGGAAGGCTGACTTTTGGGCCTACTAAGTTGACGGGGACGAAGGGTTTGTCAACTTAGTCAATATGAACGATTCTAGCTCCAGTGACCGTACGATGTCCATTCAACGGCCGTAGTGCTTCTTCAACCTCTGGTCTTCTTGCTCCAGCGGCCCAAAGCAGCGTCGGTCGTGCAGCATGCTCCTGCCTCCTGTGGCCGGCTGTGCTGCCGCAGAGGCCTCATCGCCCCCCTACTATTCCCACTGCTGGCCAGGCCCTGCGGCGACGGCAGCCTCACACCACAGCCGAACCAGTGAACCCTCGTACTCCTCTCCGCGCGGGCTTCCACTGCCGCGTCTTCCCCGGCTCCGCGTAGTCCCCTTCCTAGGCCTCGCCGTCGTCCACCGCCGTGGTGCTCTCTGCGCGGCGTGGTTAACGTGGTCAAGGAACGACTTCCATTAGAAGAGTACTATACGTGGAGAGGCTGACAGCTGGGTCCACGGCCACAGCCTAGTTTTTTTTTTGATTTGCCAAGTAAGTCGCTTTGTCAGGCCTGTTGGGCTGCAAATCTTTCAAGACGAGGAGAGCTTTCATTCGCTGGCCGAGAAAATGGCCCATCAGTAATGAGAAATGGGTTGTACATTTTTAAAACACATCAAACCGGCAATTAGTTTCAAATATCTTTTTTTCATTTCAAGATTTTAAATTACATTAATTTTTATGCGTGGAGAATTTGTTGGATTTTATATTGATATACATTTATTTTTAGAATCAGTTTGAATGTGAGTCAAAATTTCGGGATTAAAACAGTTCAGACCGCACCGAAATATGCAAAATTTCGTATAATTTTTTAACCGTGGCCACAATATGGGCTGTAATGCTAACAAAAAGAATATGGGCTCCAAAAAAACCTTAAGAATTAGCAGATGGGCTGTAAATTATTAGAAATAATGGCAGATGGGCTGTATGCTCTTTTCCACAGATTTGAGGCTTTCCTAAAAAACGGTTGACACACAAGCACTGACTGTTGGATGTCCATCCAACGGCCGTCGTGCTTCTTCAATCTCTGCTCTTCCTGCTCCAGCCGCTCAAACAAGCGCCGGCGGGACGGCCTGCTCCCTCCTCCCCGCGGCCGGCTGTGCTGCCGCGCAGGCCTCACCGCCCCACCGTACTCCCATCGCTGGCCTAGCCATCCCTCTACTCACCCACAGCTACTGTTATTCTTCGGCGACGGCAGACGAACCAGTAAACCCTCGTACAGTCATAGTCCCCTCCGCGTGGGAAACAACTACCGAGTCTTCCCTGCCTCCATGTCGTCCCTTCCTAGGCCTCGCCGTCGTCCACCGCCGTGGTGCTCTCGGCGCGGCGTGGTCAATGTGGTCAACGACCGACTTCCATCGGAAGAGTACTGTGCGTGGAGGCGCTGACAGCTGGGTCCAGGGCCACAAGAAGGAAGTGCCTCCTTATTACGCGCAAAATAATTATTCCTCCACCTGACAGTGGGGACCCACCGGACGGGCCACTGTATTTCACAAAAAAACGTTTCCCCCCTGACTGCTGGGACCCACCAGCTGCACCTTCGCACGCAAGGAAGTGCGTCTGGGCAAAAAAACAAAACGATTCGCCCCCCTGACTGCTGGGACCCACCAGCTACATCTTCGCACGCAAGGAAGTGCCTGACAGTCGGGACCCACCTGGTCGAAGCGTACGTAGCGTTGTCATTCTAGTCACGAACGTGTATGTACATATATACTGGTGGATGTAGAGGCGCGCACGTGTCATAGTAGAGGCGCGCACGTAGCATGTACACGTACGTCCAGCGGCCAGGGTGCAAGAAAGAAAATATGGCCACGTATGTGTACATACGGGCGGGGTCTCGAACGCCTACTCGCGCATACGTACGGCGAGGGCTCGTTGACATGGCTGGGCCGGAAAGGAGAAACAACGTCGTCGTCGTGTTCATGGGGAGGCAACGGAATGCATCGTGTTCATGGGGAGGCAACGGAATGCGTCGTGTTCATCGGGAGGCAACGGAACACGTGGGAGCCAACCGGCTGGGTCGGAACGGAATCCGTGGTCATGTTCATCGGGAGGGCTTGGATGGAGCAGGCAATGGAAACGGCCTTGTGTTCGACTGGCCACGTTCGAAATGGGATCCTGTTCATCGGGAGGGGTCTGGCGTACCGCAAAACGGACGAAACGGACCTCCTACGGTCGAAATGGGGGTCCTGTTGATCTGGAGGGGTGTGGCGTATCACAAAACGGACGAAACGGACCTCCTACGGTCGAAACGGGGGTCCTGTTGATCGGGTGGGGTGTGGCGTACCGCAAAACGGACGAAACGGACCTCCTACGGTCAAAACAGGGGTCCTGTTCATCGGGAGGGGTGTGGTGTTCCGCAAAACGGGACTCCACGGGATACTGTTCATCTCCACCGCCGACCTCCTCCAGCCTCCACGGGCTACCGTCGACCTCCTCCAGCCTCCACGGGCTCCTGTTCATCCAGCCTCCACCGGCTACTGTTCAACCACCCCTCCACGGGCACCCCTCCACCGTCTACTGTTCATCCAGCCCTCCACATCACGGGGTCCTGTTCAACCACCCCTCCACAGGCACCCCTCCACCGTCTACTGTTCATCCAGCCCTCCACACCACGGGGTCCTGTTCAACCACCCCTCCGCGGGCACCCCTCCACCGTATAGTGTTCATCCAGCCCTCCACACCACGGGGTCCTGTTCATCCAGAGGCAACGCCACCGCTCACTGTTCATCCAACCCCCCCCCGAAACGCTCACTGTTCATCCAATCGGTCGGCTTCAGTTAGCAGCAGTAGCGAAGGAATCGCTCGATCGGGTTCAGTTAATAGCCATCGATCGATCCCTCGGGTTCAGTAACGCGTAGCCTGTAGTGCAATCGCTCGGGTTCAGTTAGAGCCAATGCCTCGCACACGCGCGCGTACGTGCACGAGAGAAACACGCATCGCTCGGCCCCCGACCTCCCACCGTAACCATGAACTCCCCGAAATTTTCCTCCCCCTCGCTTCTACCACGGTTTTTTCCGTCATGGATGGCCCAAAGAATGTCATGCAGCTGCGTCTCCGGCCCGCCCAGGACGAAAATCCCATTTTCTGTCATGATTTTTTGTCATAGAAGTAGAAGCCCACCACATCTATGATGATACCGGGTTTTGTCACAAGTATCGTCATAGAAGTGTCATATGTATGGCAGAATTTTTTTTCGTTCGGCCCAAAATGTCACGGATGTGTCTTTTTTTTGTAGTGCTCGGTCGGCGTGCCGCTTCAACGGCGGAAGCAGTGAGAGGTCGCGTCACCCTGACTTGCCATAAATGTGGAGCGACTGGCTCAGCTGGCGCCGGGCGGGAAGGTTTCAATTTTTGATTCAGTTGCTGTGCTGCTACCGTCCAACATTCGCGTGTGGTTGTTTCTAGAATAAAAAAAGGAGGTACTCCTACTTATGTTACTCCCACTATGGCTAGCCTTGCGCTTGGCTCTTTGCCTCTTCCGGAAGTTTCTCCTCATGCTGAGAGCCACCGCGCACGCGTTGGCGAGGGAGAAGGCGTAGTAAGCAAGCTTCTCGTCGTTATGTGAGTTGACGGGACACATCAAAGTTATTTAGTAGATCGTACTCTCTCCAAAAATGGGCTGACCATGTGATGGCCACCATCCCGTGCTCCGTCATTGAGTAGGTGCCATCAAAGTGGACGACTCACTTACGCACTGCTTATCTGATTATCTCCATTTTCTAGCATGACACGTGCACCTTGATGCTACATGTCTCGCGTGTTGGCAAAAGGATGAACAAAGCTCACGTAAAAAAAAGAGTGGAAGAACATAGATTCCCGACGGCCGAGAAGGAGCAAGGAACCTCACGGTGGAGCGTCTGTAAGGAACCTTGTGCGTTTTCCCCTGTTTTTCGCCGCTTGCCCGCCTATAAACAAATAAAAGAACTTGAGCTCTTTGCTAACCACTAGAGACGACACATCAGGATGCTAAGTTGAATACTTTATCAGTTTATATTGATAACCACGCAAGAAGCCACGCATGTACAGGACGCATGCAGCCACGCATGTACACACGCCAACGCACTAACTCATGCCGATCCAACTCATGCACAAATGCGCACAACATGGAGCAGACAACACACGTACACAACAGATGCATGCACACACACTCGGCCGCAGAATGCACGTGAATAACACATGCACGCGCGCACACTCAGTTGCACGGAGGCATGCGCCATCTGCAGTGATGTTTGGTTCGTCGTGCTACGGCGAAGCTCGCACACAACGGCTCCTATGCATCTCTTGCAGCACCTCTTTGCTGTCGTTTCTCAAGGACTAGCCGGAGTCGAAGATGACCGCAACCTCGGCCTTAGAGCTAGCACCGATGGAAAAGAACATCCGCTGCACGCACACGAGCACGTACGGAGTGCCCACGACGTGGTGCGTCCCCAGTCGCCTCTACTCCTTCTGCGCACGTTGTCTATGAAGGCGGCTGCATGCATAATGATTATGTTGGTAAGATCTTCTAGGACTCAGATGATGACGAGGAGGGTGTCTCCAACAGCGTTCCTCGGCTCGCACCTCTTCCATCACGGTGGTCCAGCTTGGAGTCATTCATCTGGTACACGTGGTGGAGCGTCTACACTCATAGTATTTTATATTATTTAGTGATATAAAATCAACCAATCATGTCCACAGTAGACCGGAAGAGTACGAAACACGGCAGCCTAGTGTAGTTACATCATACTGTACATGGCCAACCCACGCTATCACCATATTTCTTGGCCTTCGTGCGACACCTAGCTCTAGTAATCCACCAGCCCGTATCACTTCTCGCTCCTTGTCTCTCTCAAAGTGCGGCGGGCTTGCGTTTTTTCCGTCTATTGAGGTCGGTTAACTCATCACATGTTAGCGACATGCCAATAGCATTCTAAAAAAATTACTGTACTCTATTGTTATGCTAAGAAGAGGAAGCGCTTTGACCGACGGACCAAACAAGAGAGGCGTGTCGTGCCGTGAGTGGGTCCAGTTTCTCGTTTTGAACTTGTTTGGTGTAGTAGTAACACTTGGTTTTGACTATTGGTAAGATTTTATATACTCCCTCCGTCTAGTGAATAAGTCATCTTAGATTGTGCACCGTGACCAAGGAAGAGGGGAAAACGAGAGAAATTAATATTTATTTGCTAATTAATAGCATTGCGTGCAATGATCTAACCATTGCATGTCGTGTTTGGTAGTCTAAGTCATTGAAAACATGCACGCCCCACATCTCTTATTGGTGGATATGTCAAGAAACAAGAAATGTGGTGGGAGTTAATGCACCGCGCCTAAGTATTTTGGGATTATTTGGTTTTCGTAAGGTGACTTATACACCTAGACGGAGGGAGTAGGGCCTAATGTATTCTTTGAGGATGCCTTTGACTATTGATAAGATTTTATATAATTTGAAAATTATATCATTTGAAGATCCTTTCATGTTCCGTTTTTAGAAAGAAATAAGATCCTTTCACGTATGAATTTGACTGTATGCTTTGAGCAACTTGCATGTCCTATACTGCTCTTGTTTGGATACTCTAACTTAGCTAGAGGTTAGACTAACTCATGACTAACCCTGAACTAACTGTAGCCAAAGAGGTGTTTCGGTGACAGGGTTAGATTGACAATAAGTGCACTTGATGGAGAGAGAAAAGTGATTTTTCAGTGGGCCCAAGGAGGTACTTACTTTGGGAAAGGTGAAGTGATGGTTGCTTCGCCCGAGCAACTCATTACTCTAGGAATATGGGAGTACCAGCGGATTCAAGGAACAGAGAAATGATGGTTGCTTCGTCCGAGCAACTTACTGTGGCGAAGGTGGGGCTCTGTGATTTGACTGCTCACTAGTCATTACTAATGCGGCGTAATGACCAGGGTAAATCTTTCCCTGCAGTTGTGCACTCAATATTGCTGCACGGCAGGTGGAGCCGGATGAAGGATGTCCCACATGTCGGCGAAACGAAGTTTAATTGTTTTTGGCATTACTATCAATCCTTCAGGATTTGTTTATCTGTACGCATAATTTTAATGAAATTGTACTGTGATGATATGAAGGTTTCAACTTTGGTTCCCGCAGGAAAAAAAAGGTTTCAACTTAGGATTCATGTGTCCTCTTGCCTCAAGATTATCTCGTTACAACATTCCATCAAATACAAATGAAACTACTACCATGGCTGCTAATGCATCTCAATGGTTCGCAGATCAGCGCCAATATTCACATCATAACTGAAGACAAAGTTGTGAGAAGGTGTACAAATAAAGAAAAATATATAATTGATCGATGTTGTTCGTAGGCATGGGTCCATTTGCTGGGCACAATGTTCATTACTTGGCAGCTAGTTTCACCCAGCGCTGTAGCCAAAAAGGGGTGTACGGAGGACACTACAATCCGATCATTTTGTGCAGCTCCACTAAAATCGAGCTGACCATCCCTGTTTGCAAAGATATCCAGTCAGTGTGATTACAATAATAGTGGAACTAGATGATGAAACATAACACACACAAATAGAAGCCGATCACCTCTGCGATCTCTCTTTAGGACTAACTACTTGTCGGAGAAGATTAGGCAGGAGTTGGATGAGGAGGATAGCAAAACCAATCTCCCTTGCTATAGTTCCACAGAAATGTACAAATGTTGCCTGTGTGACATTTTGGCAGAACTGCACAAAACACTCTTAAGAAAAAAAGTGATTTGTGCAGTTCACCAAAAGGTCGCAATAGCAACGAGGTGAAATGGCTAGCCCTATTTCCAAAAAAGAGGTAGAAAGGAAACAATTACTGGCAAATAACACGAGTTGAAGACACATACGCCGACAAAAAAGAAGCATATTCCATGTAATAAGGGAAAGATAGCAGCATGGTGGTTTATCAAAAATGGTTTGAGGATGAGATTGCAAAATGGTATGTGTAAGTTGCATGTCATATATTCTGTACTACGCGCCATTGAGGAGGAATATATAACTTTACTTAATACAAACGCGTCAAGTCAAACTTTTTTCCGTCTAGGCGTGGTAGCCGACCCTCCTTTGAGTAAACAATCGCTACACGCGTCAAATTATCACGTGGGCTGCCTTTTCGTACAGAAACGAACTCCACCGTGTACCCATGCAGGTGTGGCCGGGAACGAGACGTGAGTACGTGCGTTCTGCGTGCACCTCTTCTTTAGGTGCAGGTACGTACGTGGGTGGGTGTGAGAGAGATGGTTTGTGTGAAACCGAGGCAATGTGTTGATGATATCTCAAACAAAAAAACGTAACATATGCAATGTGTGTGAAACAGAGTCATGGATATATCTTATATAGAGGGAGCGATCCACGAGAAGAGAGTGGAGGGATCATCAGCGTGAGATATCGATAGAATCAAAAACAGGGATGAAGTGTGTGGCTGCGCGATCGATAAAGAGTGCCATCGAATTTGTGTTTGCCCACGTCAAAGATACAGGGCGGCTGGCCTACTGGAATTTGAGAGGGCAGAGGTGCAGTTTTTCACTGTGGCATGGATACCTACCCACAACGTTCGTCTTCGGTGGGGGGGGGAGGGGGCAGAGACCTAACTATAGAGAGGTAGATCGACTAGTATATGTGTGGAGAAGGAGAGAGACCTAGCTATGTATAGAGGGAGATCGATCGGCATCCATGGATATGTGTAGCAGAGGAATAAGGTTGGGAGAAAGACAAAGGTAGAGTGTTGGAGGGTTGGTGGTGGAGTGGCGTCTCACAAATGGTGGGAGAGGCCTGCTAGACAAACGGAGTGTACGAGTGCAATATCAATAAGAGAGGACGGGGATGTCTGTCTGTCTATGCACGTGCATGTGAGAGACGGGTCGGGAGGTATGCAAGGATTATGAGGGAAGACGTTATGGTTGTGGTAAGCATACGTAACTACATAGGAAGATCAACTGTCGTGTGTCCGAGAAAGGGAGAGACATAACTAGTGAGGTAAGTTTATCGGTGCGTGGGGAAAAGAATTATAGTCGACCTAGCTATATGAAGGGAGATCAGTACGTATACATGCATGCATGTGTTAGAAGCA
The DNA here is from genome assembly GCF_018294505.1 of Triticum aestivum. NCBI lineage: Eukaryota > Viridiplantae > Streptophyta > Magnoliopsida > Poales > Poaceae > Triticum > Triticum aestivum. The sequence continues at coordinate 157,661,754 of NC_057808.1, read as the reverse complement.
AATAAGGTCCAGAGAGACAGACAGGGGTAAAGGGGTGCGGCTAGGAGGTGGTGCGAGAGGCCTACTATATCGAGGGGTGAGGAGTGTGCGACTATGAGATCGATGAAAAAAGGGGCGGGAGTGTCGACCTGCGTGGGACCGTATTGGACATAGGGACGGTGAGAAGAGAAGAGGGGAAGTATGTGTTTGTGGTAGGCACACTTGGCTAGAGAGGTATATCGACCGGTGTGTGCCGGAAAGAAGGAGTCGGGGGGCCTACACACACCATGGGTGAACGACCTAAAGAGAAATAACGAACGTGCGCGATGGAGGGGACGCTGAGGGAGGGAGAGAGGGGGGCGGACGTGTGCATGCACGATAGAAAATTAGCTCTAGCTAGCTACAAAGAGAAGAGGATTGTGAAGGTGTTAAAGACGAACATAGATCATAATTCATTATAAAAAAGTGGATATAGATACTTGAAGAAGATATCATAATGTGGAACATTGATTATAATTAGGGCTAATGTGTGTCTTTTGCAGCTCAGGTCTAAATACTTGTCATAATGTAGGGGCCGGGGCAGTACACTTTTTGTGATAAACACAATGTACGTATGGAACATGGTTTAGATTATGAATATATAGTTAGTACATCAAATGTACTATTATTTGGAATCAACATCAAGTGTATTCAAAAGATTGAATTCGAGTTAATATAGTACACATAGTTCATATCTATCTCTATGTAGTGTGTTGTTAAGGTAATACACGAATGATGGTTGTAGTTGGCAACAATCATGATTGTAAATTCTTATTGAAATAGAGAAACGAATTCAAATTCAGTTCGAATTGCAGAGGTAGTATAGACATTTGGAATGCACTAAAATGTTGGCATGAGTAGATTACATGCATTATACAGCCAGCAAAAAAATTTAGTTGGACATAACATGGATCCATACTCCCTCCTTCCATCTAAAGGAGGGAGTAGCTTTGAATAGCATTTGTATAGTAACACGAGACAAGACTCTATCTTTGTGTGGTGTGAATAGTTTTTATGGTTTCATTTTTTTTTCGTTGAGGGAAGTGCGAATTGATTTGGTACGTAGAAGTACAATATTACTTTAGGCTTGTCCCTAAAATTCAACCAGCGCCTTGATATATCCCGAAAATTCTGATATCATGCTCCCAAAACTGGCGCCTTCACAAGCCGCGCCTTGCTATCCCGAAATTACAACGCACGCGAAAACTCCCTCCAGCTGCCAAATCCCGACACGCGAAATCCCCCTTCTAACCCTGAGCCGAAAGGTCCGCTAGTTCAAATCGGTGGGGGTACTTTTGTAACACACCCTACATTTTGGACAAGCACGTCCCTATGTCATGGTTCCCCTCGCATCGCCTCCTTTTCGCCATTCGAAATCTGGCCTCCATAACCTCTCCGCTCCAGCTGCGAAACCCCACCCTCCTCCGTCTGCCACCCCACCACTACCCACCCGGAGCCTCTTCCCCGAGGATGTCGTCCACCGCAACAGCTCGACGTCCCTCATCCGCCTCCTCGGATGAGGATCCGTCGTCCATCCCGTTGTCCCGCCGGTTCAGCTGCCCCGTCCTCCACCGTCAAGGAGCTGCCCCGACGATCGCTTCGTCTATCGCAGCTGCTCCATCTCCACAGTGCCGCCTTAACCTGCTCCATCGGAACCGCAGCATCCTCACCGACTCCTCGGACGAAGCCGAGGCCTACTCGGCGCCACCAAAGAGGTTGTACACTCATCGCATCGCACCTTCTCCTTAACTCGACCTCCCGGCGCCGACGGTGCTCCATCCTGCACCCCCATGGAGTGGCTACCTCGAAGCCAGCGCTGCGGGCGACACCTCCACGGCGGCTCTCCCTAGTGTGAGGCCCCTTCGGTGGCGGCGTCCATACCCGCCGGATCTGCTGCTGCTACTCCGGCTCTCGCTCACTCGCGTTGCTGCTGCTTCGGCTCTCGCTCGCTCGCTCGCCCAGCTGTTGCTACTCCGGCACTCGCTCGCTCGCGCTGCTGCTGCTCCGGCTCTCGCTCGCTCACTCGCTCGTGCTGCTACTCTCCCCCTCGCTCGTGCTGCTGCTCTGCTCCGATTTAGCTACACTTCAGTCGACTGAATCGACTTTTGGGTCAGTCGATTTTCAGGGGGTGGTGGGTCTCGCCGGAGTTAAGGAAGAACCACCCGCAGCGGGGAGGGGGGCTCGCTGGAGAGGTACCCCACTATCTAACTTAGGATTTTGGGTGGGGTGCTGCTCGCTGGTGGTGGGGGCGCGGTGGTGGGGCGGTGGCGTGGGGATCGCCGGAGAAAAAACTTGGCGCGGGGGGGGGGGGGGGGGCTAGAGGTGCTGGCCGGGACGGCGGCGGACCGATGGTGGGGAGTTATTTCAGGGCGGCGAGGCGGCAGCGTACCGGCGGTGGGGAGTTGTTTCGGGTGGGCGAGGCGGCGGCGGACCGGCGGTGGGTAGTTGTTTCGGGGCGGCGAGGCGGCGCGGGGTTCGGCCGGTGGTGGCTGGTGGCTCAGGGTGGTGCAGGTTGAAGATGAACTGCAGGCCCTCCCTAAAATATCCTATGTGAAGTGCCTCTCTCCTACCATTGTGTTCAGTTTCGACAGTAACATTCAGATTCCACAGTAAATTTCAGTTTCGACAGTTAAGTTCAGAGTCAATAGTTTTTACCTCATCTGTTGTAGTCAGGTGGTTTTTGGTGATGTAAACTTTACATCTATCACTTTTTGGTTATGCATTTTACATCATCTATTGGAGATGCTATTAGAATCCCACTTGAGATTAACAATGTCTGTCTTGTGTTGTTTCAGCCTTGACGTCTTACGGCTCACCGGAGCTGCTCCAAGGACGGAACGATCCATCACAACAGAGCAGTGCCCTGGACGCCGTCTACAGATTCCTCAGATCTTCCTCCACACCTCCGACAGCCACCTCTGCCTCTACTTCTTTAGCGACCAACCCAATGATGCTGAGGTCGACACGGCTACGGCAAAGAGATTGTACACTTGTCGCATCACTTATTACTCTACATTCATGTCGATCCATTAGGGCTATTTTGGTTCAACGGAAAACATAACAATAGGAAATTTTCCTATGGCACTCTACTATTCAATTATTCATGCATTTTGTTGAAAGGAATGGAGCAAAACATCCACCTGGACCTACTTTTCAAAACCCTATGCATGAAAACAAGACCAAGTGCATTAGTGGCAGAATAACATTCTAACTGTACACGCTTTCATATGGTTTCACTTTATTTTGGCCATGTTTCTTTGCGTTCCTCTGCTCCTCCTTTTCCTGTGAACCAAACACCCAAGTTGACAGAAATCCTGTGTTCACAAATGCTCTGTTTTCCATGTGCATTCCTATCCTATTCCGGTGTTTTTCCTCCTATCCCTGCGTTTTTAGAATCATGCAAGCCAAATGAGCCCTTATAGAATTACTTCAGTTACAGGTAGGTGTCGAAGAAAACTTTGTGTGGTTTGTCCTGCTCCTGCCGTGACGTCGTCCACCTCACCTGAACTGCTCCATCGACAGAAGCATCCACCAAACCAGACATCACGACTCCTGACCGTCTTTCGCCGCCTCAGATCTCCTTCCCTGCCGCCGGCACCCACCGCAACGGCATCACCATCATCGACGTAGCAGATGAACCTGAGGAGTACACGGGTCCACAATAGAGGTCGCACTCTTTTGTTTCTGCTTATGTTATGCATTGCTCAATATTACCTGCTACTTTATTGTCCTGTTCACCTCTTAGACTCCAAGTCAGGTCCAAATTGATGTACAAACTTGAGTTCTAAATTAGTTGTGGGGCACATATCTAGGCAGCAATCAATAGTATCTCTGTCTAATATCTGGTTCACCTAGGGTATGCCTATGTTGTTCATCTTGGGTGGGAAACAAATAGTAAAGCAATCATCATATGTTTTTTTATTAAATTAAAGCAATCATCAGCCTGCTATCATTATTTTTGGATCCATCCACTGGTTGGTACCATTACTCAAGATTTTTGCATGCTCTCCTTACATAATCTCACTATATTTTATTTGTATGCATGTCAGATATTGTACACAGTCATGATGAACATGTAGAGACAAAGAGAAGAGTTTTGCGCGGCAATAAAATGTCATGCAGACATCGCTCCATGGTGGGTTCAATGGCAAACCCTCCCCCCTCTCCAGATTGTAATCCAGAGGAAGATATCTGTTCCGTGGCGGATTCAGACGCAGCTGACCACTCCTATTTACCCCCCAAGGTGTTTGCTCTAACTTGGCATGATGATGTTAGTCATATCATGCATATGTTGCCTTGCAGTGCCTACTTTCGACATCATATATGTAATCTGCTTAGTTTAGACATGTTCTGTAATGCCACCTGTTTAGTTTCAATATCATATATGGGAATTATGCAGTCTCATGTCTTTTAGCCAGCCATAATATATGTGAAATGTGCAATGCCATCCTGTTTAACCAGGCATCATATATTTGAATGATATCTAGCCCATCCTTTTCTTCATTAAATTTCCATTTGTCGACAATGTTTGTACATTAAACTACTCTTCCTGTGAATCATCCATTTGAGTGGGTGATGGAAAAATCTGGAGTGAAAACAAGGCCTTCAGAGCAGACAGTGCTACCTGTTGAAGCAGATCTCTTGCGGGGTCCCGATAGCTCCTCAGAGATGGATTCAGAGACAGATGACCAGCCCTATTCCCCCACCGAGGTGTATGCTCTAACTTGGCATGGTTCTACTGCTCATATCATGCATATGGTGTCTTGCATTCCATAGTTTAGACATCATATACACAATATTGAACACTGTGTTCTTAGTTCAAACATCATATATGCGAATGCCCTCCGCTTAGCATATAAATCAGATATGTGAATTAAATCATGCGATCCTGGTTACATAGATAACATGTATGTGAATTATGTCATGCGATCCTGTTTAGTTAGTCATCATATCTTTGAATTATGTTATGCTATGCTATCCAGTTTAGATAAACATCATATATGTGAAATTATGTCATGCTATCCATTTTAGTTAAACAATATACATGTCAATTATTTAATGCCCTCCTTTTTCCACACTATCTATTGCATCTGTCTCTCATACAATGTCTGTACATTCAATTATCTTTCCTGTTTATCAGCCATTTGAATTGGAGCGAGTGATGGCAGTATCTAGCGGAGTAAAAACACGGTCTTCAAATAAAACAGTGCTACCTCTTGGTGGAGATAGCACCCCGGTTGTACATGCACGAGAACCAGCTCTACCACACATAACCCAGACTCTCACATATTTTACCCCTACTGCGAAGGACAGAGAACCAGCTTCACCCAATCTAACCCCAACCCCGGTAGATAGTAACCCAGTTCCTGTTGACACAACGCCATCTCCACCACAAAGCTCCCAAACAAGAGCAGTTAGTAAGGCAGCTCCAGTGCCCAAAGTGCCAGCACTACCATGGTGAACCCCAACTCCACCAGTTAGTCCACCTATTCCTGTGGAGGAAGCACAACCAGCCATTCATAGTTTAGCATCTACCGCATTTGATGTTGTCAAATCCTATGTGCGTATCTTCCCATCATGGAAATATTATACTGAAGATGAAGGAAAATGCCAGTTGCAGGTGTTTGTCCAGGAGTTATGTGTAAGTAATGTTATTCATGGCAATTACTTTGCTTTGTCCCATACATTCTACCTCCATGATGGTTATAATACAACAAATTTTCCCATTTTTCTCTATAGAGAAGGACCGATTTGGAAACTCGGGATGAGGTAACCTGTGCTAATACCTCTGCTATCTTCAAGAATGCTTGGTGGCAGTATCGGAATTACCTGAAGAAAAAATACTTCACTGGCAAAGAAACTCATCAAATTCCCTTACGTTCTCCTGAGACACATTTACCGGACTATGACTGGGAACGCCTTGTTCTTTACTGGTCCCGAACCAAGAGTGTGGTAAGGTCTATGAGCTCATTTTATTTTAAGTACTATATGCTTGCGTCTTACTATACTCTGTTCATGTAGAACAAGTGGTTAAACCTAAAGAACAACTGTTCTCATTTAAGATTCCATTAATATCGTGCATACTTATTTGCTCTTGTATCACTGTATTTACTCATACAAACTTATTTTTAAATTGAACTATCCAATGGAAACTCCAATGGCACAACAGGTATGTTGACGCATGTTTCTTTAACAGGTTTGCTCTTATAAATAGCTCTATTGATTTCAATTTCAATTGTGTATACAGTTGACTTCTCATATCATGCACATTACTAGCATCATAACAGGGCCAATAGTGTTGTTGTACATGTAGACCCGTGGTACCCATATGAAATCTTGTTGTGCCGTTTAGTTTCCCACGCTTTGTATTATTATCAGTGCTGCTTTCTCTTGAACTGATATGATTTGAGCCATGTCTCTATTTTGATTTGGCAAGACAATGCAGTGACTGTATGATATAGATATATGTTTGTTTGATGCTTTTATAACGTACTACTTGGCAATGGAAGACTTGGTAGTTTAATCTTGTCCACCTTACTAATGAACTGGTTCACCAAAATGAGTTTCATATACTAGTACATGCTAAACCTGTTATGTGTCTGCTTGTTTCTTCTTTTAGAATGCTGACAGAATATTGGGGAAGAGTGCCTAATTAGCAATGGTAAAGGAAGTAATGCAGATAAGGTTCAGGATCGTGAGATATCCTTGTTGGTCTCCAACAAAGCTGATAAAACAGCTAAGGAAAACTATCTTGAAGACAGTGAGGCAACCCCAAAGTCCTGTCTTGGTTTACTGTTCGAGTTACCGGCCACTACCGCTTGCACAAGCTATTCAAACTCAGTGTCTGAATCAGTTCGGTTTCTTGAGTCTCAACTAGAAGCTAAAAGACATCGATCAGCTGTGTTGCGACAAGAAGCGGAAGGACTGAGGAAGTCCCTGGAGCATTCAGATGCATACTTTCTCGTGCAACAGCAAGCGTTGGAGGATTTTAGCGCCAAGCATGACAAAGTTAATAAGCTTGCTAAGCTTATTACCAGCACGGTGGATACCCAGGATAACCTTTATTGAGCTCTTCTGAAGTTGTTTCAGTTATGGACTTGTTTTGCTACTGCGTTAATTTACACTGGTGGCCAATTTTGACGACCAGTGTATGTAATATCCTGCTTTGTTCCCTATATTTGCACTGGTGGCGAACTTTGATGCCTAGTCGATGTAATATGTGTAATAGCTGTAATAGGCTAGCATTAGTTGCTTGCTTATTTATTTCCTTATTGTCTTGTTTAGTTGTTTGCTTGTAGTCACCGCAGTTCTTTTCCCGTGTTTTTTAGTGGCCACAATAACCTAGTTTTGGTAACTAGGCCACAATAATCATGGCAACACATGGACTGTTGTAACCATGGGCCTCCTGCGGGCCATAGGATCCGTGGGCCTTCTACGGGCCGTAGGATCCATGGACTTTCTATGGGCCGTATCATCCATGGGCCTTCTACAGGCCATAGGATCCATTGGTCTTCTACGGAACGTAGGATCCATGGACTTTCTACGGGCCGTAGGATCCATGGGCCTTTTACGGGCCGTAGCATCCACGGACTTTCTACGGGCCGGATGATCCATGGGCCTTCTACGGGCCGTAGGATCCATTGGTCTTCTACGGGCCGTAGGATCCATGGGCCTTCTACGGGGCGTATAATCATTTCGCCAGACATGGGTCGTACTATTCGTGGACCATAACGGGCCGTTAATAGGCCGTATTTGATAACGCTATGAAAACAGCCCAACGGGTTAACGGGCCACAAACGGGCCGAATGTAACCACGGGCTGTATTTGGCCCACGAACAGAACAAGCCAGTAATGGACCGTATCTAACCGAATTCTAGAAATGAGCCCAACAATAAATCTGCCCTTAGAAGGCCGAAAGTTAACACGGGCTGGAAACGGCCGACGGAATAATGGGCCGTTAATGGGTATAAAGCGATACACTGTTCATTATGGGCCAGTTTCATCTCGGGCCTTTAATGGGCCGAGAGTTACAAAGGGCCTCATATGGGCCGAAAGCAATCATGGGCCATACATGGGTCGGAAGTTACAATGGGCTAGAATCATATTTGACAGCCCAGATGAAGCTACTGTGCTTAATTCCGATAGGCGTAACGGGCCGGTAGTAAGCGGGCCGTAAATGGCTATATACGAACATGTCATTAACAGGCTTTCCGTGGGCCGGCCTGTTACCTTTTGACCAAGTCAAATGGGCCAGCCTTTTCACCGGAATGAGCCTCTGTTGGGCCATGCCACGTGTTGACGTATCATAGGCTCCTCCTGTCCAATGAGTGGATGACATCTGTCCGAACGTTGAGCCGACACGTGTTTCCTCCGGCCAATGAGAATTTTACACGTGGAAAATTCCCATTGGTCCGGGCTGTTAACGGGTTATCAGATCCAAAACCGGACCTGATAGCTTAACGCCTTCCCGTTACGGTGGATGCCACGTTTCGGTCACCCTTGACGAAAGCACTTCTATGACACGCGATTTATCGTCATGGAAGTGGACACTTCCGTGATGATAATTTTGGCAATGTCATGGAACACTTCTACGACAGCACAGGTATGGCTATCTTGATTCTGTCATAAATTTGTCGTGGATGTACATGCATGACAGAAAACGTGACCTACTGTGACAAACACGTATCATCACGGAAGTTTTTTGTAGTGCTAACCACATTTGTTTTTCCAAGTGTTTGTTATAGTTGCTCCTTTTGAAGGAATCACAAGACGGTGCGACATTGGAGAGTGCCCATTTGGAGCAACAACATGATAACTGCTTGGTGGTTGTCCACTTCTACAAGGCGACGCCCTCTCTTTCCCATGGTGATGAATATCATGATCTGATACGTGTCCAACGTATCTATAATTTTTTTATTATTCCATGCTATTATATTATCCATCTAGGATGTTTTATATGCATTTATATGCCATTTTATAGGATTTTTGGGACTAACCTATTAACCTAGAGCCCAGTGCCAGTTTCTGTTTTTCCTTGTTTTTGAGTTTTACAGAAAAGGAATACCAAACGGAGTCCAATTGACGTGCCAATTTTTGATGATTTTTATGGACCAAAAGAAGCCCTCGGAGTAAAAGAGTTGGGCCAGAAGAGTCCCAGGATGTCCACGAGGGTGGGGGGCGCGCCCTAACCCCCTGGGCGTGGGCCCCTATCTCATGGACGACTCGGAGACCCCCCTGACGTGAGACCTACGCCAAAAATTCCTATAAATACAAAAACCTCCAGAAAATAACCTAGATCGGGAGTTCCGCCGCCACAAGCCTCTGTAGCCACCACAAACCAATCGGGACCCTGTTCCGGCACCCTGCCGGAGGGGGGATCCCTCACCGGTGGCCATCTTCATCATCCCGGCGCTCTCCATGACGAGGAGGGAGTAGTTCACCCTCGGGGCTGAGGGTATGTACCAGTAGCTATGTGTTTGATCTCTCTCTCTCTCTCTCGTGTTCTTGATTCGGCACAATCTTGATGTATCGCGAGCTTTGCTATTATAGTTGGATCTTATGATGTTTCTCCCCCTCTACTCTCTTGTAATATATTGAGTTTTCCCTTTGAAGTTATCTTATAGCATTGAGTCTTTAAGGATTTGAGAACGCTTGATGTATGTCTTGCGTGGGATACCCGTGGTGACAATGGGGTATTCTATTGATTCACTTGATGTATGTTTTGGTGATCAACTTGCCGGTTCCGTGACCTTGGGAATCTATGCATAGGGGTTGGCACACGTTTTCTTCTTGACTCTCCGATAGAAACTTTGGGGCACTCTTTGAAGTACTTTGTGTTGGTTTGAATAGATGAATCTGAGATTGTGTGATGCATATCGTATAATCATACCCACGGATACTTGTGGTGACATTGGAGTATCTAGGTGACATTAGGCTCTAGGTTGATGTGTCTATTAAGGTGTTATTCTAGTACGAACTCTAGGATAGATCGAACGGAAAGAATAGCTTCGTGTTATTTTACTATGGACTCTTGAATATATCGATCAGAAAGGACAACTTGGAGTGACTCTTAGTGACTTTGGAGTGACTCTTTGTTTGTTCTCCGCTACCATAATCTCTTTGTTTGTTCTCCGCTATTAGTGAAAGTATGAACCCTAGGCCTTGTTTCCTAGCGTTGCAATACCGTTTGTGCTCACTTTTATCATTAGTTACCTTGCTGTTTTTTATATTTTCATATTACAAAAACCTATATCTACCATCCATATTGCACCTGTATCACCATCTCTTCGCCGAACTAGTGCACCTATACAATTTACCATTGTATTGGGTGTGTTGGGGACACAAGAGACTCTTTGTTATTTGGTTGCAGGGTTGTTTGAGAGAGACCATCTTCATCCTACGCCTCCCACGGATTGATAAACCTTAGGTCATCCACTTGAGGGAAATTTGCTACTGTCCTACAAACCTATGCATTTGGAGGCCCAACAGCATCTACAAGAAGAAGGTTGTGTAGTAGACATCAAGCAGTTTCTAGCCCCGTTGCCGGCGATGTTTGTGCTTGAAGGTATATCTTTAGATCTTGCAATCGAATCTTTTAGTTTCTTATTTTATCACTAGTTTAGGTTATAAAAGAAAACTACAAAAAAATGGAATTGAGGGTGCCTCATATGCTAAATCTTTTTAATATCTTTCATGAAAATAAGGATTCTGATAATTGTGCCAAAATGTTAGAAGAAGAATGCATTAAAATGTTTGGCACTAAATCTTTGAATGATGAGCATGATTGCAATGTTGTTAATACAAACTCTTTGAATATCCATAGTACTAATGATGATTGCACTAGTCATGATGAAAATGTCTCTTATAAGCATGTCAATTTTTGTGGAGTACATAGAGTTTGCAAGTACACACCAAATAGGGAAGATATATTTTGCAAGAGGCATAAGTATTTAGAAACCAAATGGTTGCAAGAAAGGCTAGATGTTTGTGCTAAAAATTTAAATTTTCTTAATCATCCTTGTGAACTTTGCAATGAACATGGTCATTTAAATATCCAATGCAAATTGTTTCATGATCGTATCGTGTCCAAAAATTGTGATGACTTGATTTCCCTTGCACATCATAATGAACTTAGTTTGCTTTTGGGTTATGAAGAAATGAAACGTATAACTAAGGATATGCCAGAATTTGTCCTTGATAAAGTTCTTGATTTTGATCTCGAAGAAATTTTTATGTATTGTGCGGTGAATTGCATTGAAAATCCTTATATTGCCAATTACATAATGAAAATAAAACAAATAGAAGATGAAGATAATACTAATGAAAGGGAAGAGACTTCCCAATATCCTCCTATTATTTCTTATGATGAATCAGGAGCGAGGAGGAGCTTTCTATTCAACCAATCTCATTAATAAGGAGCTCAAAAAAGAGGGTTAAACCCACACATGATGTGAAGAAGAAAAAGAAAAGACGGAGAAGCAAAGGTAGAAAGGTATCCCTCCCAAATGATGTTGCTCCTATTACTCATTGTGATGATGATAATTGCTATACTATTGGTGCTATCCATACTATTAATGATGATAGTGATTATGCTTATGATATGAAAAGGCCCAAGCTTGGGGATGCTATGTTTGATGAGAATGACATGTTTGAGAATATATTTGCTGCAATTAATTTTTGTCCCAAGCTTGGGGATGCTATGTTTAATGAAGATGATATTTTTAGCCTCCCAAGTTTTGATAAGAAAATTTATTATGATGATAGCATGCCTCCTATTTATGATGATTATTGTGATGAAACTTATGCTATCAAAACTAGTGATGATTATATTTATAAAACTTGTCATTATTATGATGACCCTTTTTCTGAATATTACTCTTTTAATGTGGAAACAATTCCGAATGATACTCCCACTATTCCGAATGAGAAGAATTTTGCTTATGTGGAGAGTAATAAAATTTATATGCTTGTAAATCATGAAAAGAATGATTTAGGTGATGGTTATATTGTTGAAATTATTCATGATGCTACTGAAAATTATTATGAGGGAGGAATATATGCTTGTAGGAATTGCAGTAATATCAAGTTTCCTCTCTATGTGCTTAAAATCTTGAAGTTATGCTTGTTTTGCTTTCCTATACTAGTTGATTCTTGTTCCCATAAGTTGTTTGCTCACAAAATCCCTATTCATAGGAAGTGGGTTAGGTTTAAATGTGCTAGTCATATTCTTCATGATGCTCTCTTTATGTTTCAATTCTTATCTTTTATGTGAGCATCATTGAAATCATCATGCCTAGCTAGGGGCGTTAAACGTTAGCGCTTGTTGGGAGGCAACCCAATCTTATTTTTGTTGCTTGCATTTTGCTCCTGTTTAGTAATAAATGATCTATCTAGCCTCTGGTAAGATGTGGTTTTATGTTTTAATTAGTGTTTGTGCCAAGTGGAACCAATAGGATCTTCTTGGATGATAGTTGTTTGATCTTGCTGAAAAAGGCAGAAACTTTGTGATCACGGAAATAATTGTTAAAATTCACCAGAACGTGATAAAATGGTAATTATTTTTGCAGATGATCAATATGCATATTATCCAGGTTTTCCTAATTTTTCGGAATGTTTGGATTTCCAGAAGTATTCGAACAAATCAGATTGCTACAGACTGTTCTATTTTTGACAGATTCTGTTTTCTATGTGTTGTTTCCTTATTTTAATGAATCTATGAGTAGTATCGGAGGGTATGAACCATAGAGAAGTTGGAATACAGTAGATATTACACCAATATTAATTTAGAATGAGTTTACTACAGTACCTAAGTGGTGGTTTTATTTTCCTATACTAACGGAGCTTATGAGTTTTCTGTTGAGTTTCGTGTTGTGAAGTTTTCAAGTTTTGGGTAAAGATTCGATGGACTATGGAATAAGGAGTGGCAAGAGCCTATGCTTGGGGATGCCCAAGGCACCCCAAGGTAATATTCAAGGACAACCAAGAGCCTAAGCTTGGGGATGCCCCGGATGGAATCCCCTCTTTCGTCTTCGTTCATCGGTAACTTTACTTGGAGCTATATTTTTATTCACCACATGATATGTGTTTTTGCTTGGAGCGTCATTTTATTTTATTTTGTTTTGCTTCTTGTTTGAACAATATACCAAGATCTGAAATTCTTTATTGTTAGAGAGTCTTCACATAATTACATAATTATTCAACTACTCATTGATCTTCACTTATATCTTTCGGAGTGGTTTGTCGTTTGCTCTAGTGCTTCACTCATATCTTTTTAGAGCACGGTGGTGGTTTTATTTTATAGAAATTATTGAACTCTCCTGCTTCACTTGTATCATTTTGAGAGTCCTTAGAACAGCATGGTAATTTGCTTTGGTTATGAATTTAGTCCTAATATGATAGGCATCCAAGAGGGATATAATAAAAACTTTCCTATAAAGTGCATTGAATACTATGAGAAGTTTGATGCTTGATGATTGTTTTGAGATATAAAGATGGTGATATTAGAGTCGTGCTAGTTGAGTAATTGTGAAATTGAGAAATACTTATGTTGAGGTTTGCAAGTCCCATAGCATGCATGTATGGTAAATGTTGTGTGACAATTTTGAAGCATGAGGTGTTTATTTGATTGTCTCCTTGTCAATGGCGGTCGGGGACGAGCGATGGTCTTTTCCTACCAATCTATCCCCCTAGGAGCATGTGCGTAGTGCTTGGTTTTTGATGACTTGTAGATTTTTGCAATAAGTATGTGAGTTCCTTATGACTAATGTTGAGTCCATGGATTATACGCACTCTCACCCTTCCATCATTGCTAGCCTCTTCGGTACCATGCATTGCCCTTTCTCACCTTGAGAGTTGCTGCAAACTTGGCCGGTGCATCCAAAACCCGTGATATGATACGCTCTATCACACATAAACCTCCTTGTATCATCCTGAAAACAGCCACCATACCTACCTATTATGGCATTTCCATAGCCATTCCGAGATATATTGCCCTGCAACTTTCCACTGTTTCATTTATTATGACACGCTTCATCATTGTCATATTGCCTTGCATGATCATGTAGTTGACATTGTATTTGTGGCAAAGCCACCATGCATAATTTATCATACATGTCACTCTTGATTCATTGCCATCCCGGTACACCGCCGGAGGCACTCATATAGAGTCATATCTTGTTCTAGTATCGAGTTGTACTCATTGAGTTGTAAATAAATAGAAGTCTGATGATCATCATTATTAGAGCATTGTCCCGAAAAAAAGAAAAAAGGGAAAGGCCAAATAAAAAAAAGGCCAAAAAAAGAAGAGAAAGGCCAAAAAAAAGAAAGGCCAAATAAAAAAAGAAAAAAAAACATAATAGGGACAATGCTACTATCCTTTTTCCACACTTGTGCTTCAAAGTAGCACCATGATCTTTATGATATAGAGTCTCTTATTTTGTCACTTTCATATACTAGTGGGAATTTTTCATTATAGAACTTGGCTTGTATATTCCAACAATGGGCTTCCTCAAATGCCCTAGGTCTTCTTGAGCAAGCAAGTTGGATGCACACCCACTTAGTTTCTTTTGTTGAGCTTTCATACATTTATAGCTCTAGTGCATCCGTTGCATGGCAATCCCTACTCCTCGCATTGACATCAATTGATGGGCATCTCGATAGGCCGTTGATTAGCTGCGTCAATGTGAGACTTTCTCCTTTTTTGTCTTCTCCACACAACCCCATCATCATATTCTATTCCACCCATAGAGCTATGTCCATGGCTCACACTCATGTATTGCATGAAAGTTGAAAAAGTTTGAGAATACTAAAGTATGAAACAATTGCTTGGCTTGTCATCAGAGTTCTGCATGATGAGAGCATTTTTGTGTGACAAAAATGAAGCATAGCCAAACTATATTATTTTGTAGGGATAAGCTTTCTTTGGCCATGTTATTTTGAGAAGACATAATTGCTTAGTTAGTATGCTTGAAGTATTATTATTTTTATGTCAATATTAAACTTTTGTCTTGAATCTTGTGGATCTGAATATTGTTGCCACAATAAAGAATATTACATTGATAAATATGTTAGGTAGCATTCCACATCAAAAATTCTGTTTTTATCATTTACCTACTCGAGGACGAGCAGGAATTAAGCATGGGGATGCTTGATACGTCTCCAACGTATTTATAATTTTTGATTGTTCCATGCTATTATATTATCCATCCAGGATGTTTTATATGCTATTTTACATGATTTTTGGGACTAACCTATTAACCTAGAGCCTAGTGCCAGTTTCTGTTTTTTTCTTGTTTTTGAGTTTTACGGAAAAGGAATACCAAACGGAGTCCAATTGACGTGCGAATTTTTTATGATATTTTATGGACCAAAAGAAGCCCCCGGAGTAAAAGAGTTGGGCCAGAAGAGTCCCGGGCTATCCACGAGGGTGGGGGGCGCGCCCTACCACCCTGGGCGTGGGCCCCTATATCGTGGATGACTTGGAGACCCCCCCTGACGTGAGACCTACGCCAAAAATTCCTATACGTACAGAAACCTCCAAAAAATAACCTAGATCAGGAGTTCCGCCGCCGCAAGCCTCTGTAGCCACCAAACACCAATCGGGACCCTGTTTCTGCACCCTGCCGGAGGGGGATCCCTCACCGGTGGCCATCTTCATCATCCCGGCACTCTCCATGACGAGGAGGGAGTAGTTCACCCTCGGGGCTGAGGGTATGTACCAGTAGCTATGTGTTTGATCTCTCTCTCTCTCTCGTGTTCTTGATTCGGCACGATCTTGATGTATCGCGAGCTTTGCTATTATAGTTGGATCTTATGATGTTTCTCCCCCTCTACTCTCTTGTAATGGATTGAGTTTTCCCTTTGCAGTTATCTTATCGGATTGAGTCTTTAAGGATTTGAGAACACTTGATGTATGTCTTGCATGGGATACCCGTGGTGACAATGGGGTATTCTATTGATTTACTTGATGTATGTTTTCGTGATCAACTTGCGGGTTCTGTGACCTTGGGAATCTATGCATAGTGGTTGGCACACGTTTTCGTCTTGACTCTCCGGTAGAAACTTTGGGGCACTCTTTGAAGTACTTTCTGTTGG